>NC_086452.1:218477216-218779086 GCF_028390025.1 Pseudophryne corroboree
GATACCTAGATGTGGACTCTGCTAAGACATCTTTGGGACTTACAGGATATTAAAATTAACCACTGTGGAGGCAGCATCTAAAGGACTCCTTCAATTATGGGTTGGATTCCACTGCATATGGGAACACCACTAATGGCATATCCTTTAACAGTACCACAGGATTGGTAACTATAGGACAACAGTCCCCGCAAACTAGTGGCATTTGATATCCACCTAGTTAAGCCCTGAATATATGTCCTATGAGCATTTGACAGGGACTGGTGTCATACAGCTTTGTTCCTTCACTTCATATGGGGTACTTCTAGATGACCTGTTTATCATCAAATTTTGACCCTCAAACAAAAAATATAAAATACAAATAGTGTAATACTGATAACATAAAACCAAAATTTCCATGTGTGTAGGTTGAATCCGTACCATAAGGTATTGTCTAATTAATAGACAATATGCGCATTGAGGGGGAGAGGATGTGATCCTTATTGTAGTTCCAAATTTTCATCCATACATCACTCCAGGGGGCACATATCTTTGACCAAGTGCGGGGGGGTACAGATACCTTGTCTTGTAAGGAATTGTTTTGATTAAGTTCAAAAGTGTCCACAGTGGATCTAAAGACACCGGGGGAAGGCCAGACCCATATACAGACATAGCATAGTGTTTGACTTGGAGGTATGGTAGTAAAAACTGATCAGATAAACCATACGTATCTTTAAAGGTTGAATAGGTCATCAACCGCCCCCCCCCGGGTCAAAAACATCAGTCGCAAGCCTTAACCCCTTAGCCCTCAGCTGAACAAAAGCCGTGGATTCCAACCCCGGTGTGAATTAGGGGTTACCTCACAAAGGTAATGCACGGGAGATACAAGGGTCCCTGTCTAAAGTTCTATTAATTGCCCACCACGTGTAGTGAGTATCCCTAAAAAATATGTTATTGCGGATGTAGTGTGGTAGAGGCTGCTTCGGTGTGTGAAGTAATGCCCCCGGTGAATATGGGAGGCTAACCGAACAATCTAATGCATAAACTGAGAATAGCTCTCTTTCCAACAGCTAGTCCGATATGTAACGAAAATATACGGAATGAGAAAATGTACTTAAGTCTGGAAGACCCAGACTCCCCTGTGCTCTGGACAACTGTAGTTTAACCCGAGCAATCCTGGGACATCCGGATCTCCAGAGAAAAGTACTAAAACCATCATATAATTTCTTTATGTCTGAGTCAGACAATCGAATGGGCAACATTTGCATAGTATACATAATTTTAGGGAAGATAACGGGCTTGAGTACGGCTTTTCTACCCAGCAGGGATAAAGTTAGAGATTGCCAAGAGTCCAGTAACTTAAGCACAGATGTGATCAAAGGCTTAAAATTCAAAGAGTAAAGTTTAGACATCTGTTTCGGGATGTGCACCCCTAAATATTTAAAGTGTGATTTGACTACTTTAATGTCACCTGTCACCGTCAAGGATTCATCAGTGGGGCCCAGCAACATGATTTCAGATTTATTGGTATTAATTTTATAGCCGGAAAGAGTCCCGAACTGTGCAATAGCATCCATTATTATTGGTAGGGAGTAGCGTGGGTTAGACATAAATAGTATCATGTCGTCCGCAAATAATGGCAGACGAAGATCTGTAGATCCAATCATGATACCCTGGTATAAAGGCGACTGTCGCAGGGCTATAGCCAATGGCTCCAACGCCACTGCAAACAACAATGGGGAAAGTGGGCATCCCTGTCTCGTTCCCTTTTGAATAAGAAATGGCTCAGATAGATAACCATTGCACAGTACCCGAGTCTCTGGTTTAGTATATAAGGACCTCAACACTTTAATAAACCCATCCGGGAACCCAAACCGATTTAAAGACGAAAAAAGATGCTCCCAATGTACCATATCGAAAGCTTTCTCGCCGTCTAACGCCAAAATCGCTTCCGGGGAGTCCCACCCAGGGTTTTTAGATCGTTCTATCACCGCCAGTACCCTATGTATGTTAAGGGTGGAGCTTCTGCCAATAATAAAACCTGTTTGGTCTTTATGTATGACATGTGGCAATACGTGTTTTAATCGGTCCGCTAATATTTTGGTTAACAACTTAAAATCAGTGTTTAACAATGAAATAGGGCGGTAGGAGCCAGGATTCGATAAATCCCTACCAGGTTTGGGAATAACATTAATTATGGCCGAATTGAAGTATAGCGGGAGAGGTTCCAGCTGCATGATCTTATTAAAACACTTAGTTAACAACGGTATCAATTTAGAAGAAAGAATCTTGAAAAGTTCCGGGGGGTATCCATCCGGACCTGGGGCCTTGCCAGTTTTCAGATTCTTGATAGCCCCGGACACCTCGTCATCTGTGATAGGTTTAGTCAGTAAGTCTGAAAGGGCAGTTGGTACTTGGGGTATCGGCAAGTTTTCCCAGAATTTATCTACTTCTACTTGTGGGGAAGGTATAGGAGCAGAGTATAAAGAAGTGTAATAAGCAGACATCACTGAAGCAATCTGAGCATTCAAATTGGTTAAAGTGTCATCTTCTTGTCTCAAAGGTCGGACCACCATTGGAGCTTTCTGACCTTTCAAAATATTTGAGAGCAATTTACCACTCTTATTCCCATATCTATAGAACCTTTGATCTTTTTTGAAAGAAAATGTTAATTCCATCTTGTTCAGCAACCCTTCATAGTGCGTCTTTGCTTCTAAGTATGACATTTTATTAGCATGTGTAGGGGCAGACTGGTACATCTGAAATGATTCAGTGACCACTGTCTGGGCCTGCACATGGTCTTTCCTAAGAGATCTATGTATAGAAGACATGTGTGAAATCAATTCACCTCTAAGCACAGCCTTAGCTGATTGCCAAAAAAGTAGCGGATCCTTCACTAAACATACAGAATTGTTTAAGCTAAACTCTTCCCATAACGATTCCAATTTTTGTCTAAAACTCAAAGAATTGGAGATAGCAATCGGGAATCGCCACGTCCTACCAGGGCTTCTTTCTATTCCCAGTTTAAAATCACACCACATTAAGGCGTGGTCCGAGAGACAAATTGCTTCCATGTTGACCTCACTAATTCTACTCAGTAGAGCAGTGTTTCCCAACCGCGGTCCTCAAGGCACACTAACAGTCCTGGTTTTAGTGATATCCAAACTTGAACACAGGTGACTTAATTAGTAGTTCAGGTATTTTGATTTAACAATCTGTGCTGAAGCCTGGATATCACTAAAACCTGCACTGTTGGTGTGCCTTGAGGACCGCGGTTGGGAATGCCTGCAGTAGAGTGTGGGAACAAAAAATGTAATCTATTCTGGACACGAATCCTGTAGCTGCTGACAAACAGGAATACGCTTTTCAGTAGGGTTATATAATCTCCAAAGGTCAAGAACTTGAAGGCACCTGCTAAACTGAGGAATCCCCATTCTCTGGAGCCTATGAGGGGTTCCCCTCTGGACTTGTTTATCTAATGTGGTGGATGTCACTAAGTTAAAGTCCCCGCCTATCAACATCATAGTCTCACCATAAGTAAGTAATTTAGCTATCAGTGTCTGAAAGAAAGATTTAACATATACATTTGGTGCGTAGACAGTACACAATATCAGTTTAGTTTCAGAAAGCATTACTTCAGAAATCAAAAAACGGCCCTCAGAATCTGCGTAAGTCTTAATCACATCTATAGGAACATGAACCTTTGCAAGTATAACTACACACCTGGCTTTAGAGGTAAATGGGGCTACCGATATCACTTTCCATCTTAGCATATTAAGTTTTTCTGACTCTGACAATGTCAAATGAGTTTCTTGCAGCATTAAAATATCTACATTTTGTTTATTGGCGTATAGGAGAATTTTCCGTCTTTTGGACGGGGAGTTAATTCCACCGATATTCCATGTGGCAACCCTCAATAAAGCCATAGCATCTAGTCAAAGTGGAAGTAAATGTCCACATACCCAGGTGCGTGTGTATTGAGAATCACAAATTGCACATGCAATGCAGCAAAATATTTCAGGAGGGGAGGAGGGAGAGAACATGAAGGAAAATACGAGGGGGAGAGAAAGAAGAGAGAGAAAAGAGAAAAAAGAGAAAATAAACTATACAACATATAGTATTAGCCATCTGGTGAAAACCAACCCATGCGTAGACTTCCAGGGTGTAAAAACTGCAAAAACAACATAAGTCAACTCAAACTGTAGCTTAGGATGCTGGCTTCCCGCCAGCTACGCCCAACATCAGAAACAAATGTTATCATGTAATATTTCCGTGTCCGAATCGGAAAAAGGGGGGGGGGGGGGGTAAGGAGAGTACTCTTATCTTGATTGTAGATGAATTCCACAGTCTGTTGTTAAAAAACATATCAGGTGAGTATCTAGCATGTGACATTTCAAAAATTTTCAACTGCTGCACGAGGTAGTATAAACCATGAACAAGTATGAGAACAAGTAAGCATTTAAATCTGAATACGCCTCCACTGATTTCGTTATGTTGTGTAGTCCGACAGCTTCCTTAGCAAAAAAAAAATTAAAAAAATTACGCCGTAACCATAATAATATCCAGAGCACATGTGTATAGGGGGGAGTAGAAGGAGGAGGGGAAGGGAGGGTGAGGAGAGCACTCTTATCTTAATTGTAAAGTGGTACCACAATCTGAGTCCCAACGTTAAAAGGCATATTGAGTGGGTACCTATCATGTGACTCATCAAAAATTCTAACTTCTGCCCGGGGCAGTATAAACCCTTAATTAGTATGAGAGAACAAATAACCATTCAAATATGAGTGTGCCTCCATTCACGTCTGTAAGTCCAGCAGTAAACTTTATCAAAAACAATTAAACCATATCAGCATTAATAGTCAGAGCTCATGTGCATATGGGTAGGTTCAAACAGGACTGCCTAGCAATCATTTCCCAACACATGAACATATGGAATCCTATCCTCCATCCTGCCAGAGTCACGAGCCAGGGCCCCATATAACAGAAATAGCAGAGAATGATTTCAGTAGCAAGTCACTCCGGATCGTCACCGCCTTCACGTAAAGGCGCCTGATTGCCATTGTCCTCGTCGCAATAGGTCTGGGCCTCATCCGGGTTCAGAAAATCAACATAAGTGTCTCCCGTAAAGATACGCAAATGCGCTGGATATAGTAAGGCGAATTTCTGGCCTTTGGAGATCAGGTAAGTGCAGATGGGTGAGAGTGCCTTCCTGGCTTTAGTTAACTCCGCGGAGTAGTCCTGAAAAATATAGATAGCATTTCCCTCCCACTTGATGTCTCGGTGTTTACGGGAGGCTCTCCATAATGCTTCCTTGTGTAAAAAATTAAGGCTGCAAAATAAAACTACCCGCGGCCGGGCTTCAGGTTGTGTGCGCAGTGGACCTACACGGTGGGCTCTCTCAATTATCATCTCCGCACATTCCGTGTCAACATGCAACAGAGCCGGCAACACCAAATTTAAAAAATGGTAATCCTACCACCCTTAGGTTCTGCCTCCGCAACCTATTTTCGAGGTCTAGCTTGTTTAAAATCTGACGTTGTGATCGGGTGCGTTTCGCCTGAGTGACCTGCAGTGTGGCTACATCAGCAAACAGTTCACCTACTCTTTGCTCTGTCTATCTGACCTTTTTAGTGAGGCTAAAGAGCTGTCCCGTTATGTGAGCGGTTTGCTCCTTAATAAGCGGGCCCATGGCTTCCCTTATCGCCCCCACCATATCACCATATGTTACCGGTGCATCAGGGGAAGGGGCCACCTGTTTGGGGGTGCCCAGCGCCCTCGTACCTTGATCCCGCTGAGTAGGTGGAGGAGAGGAAGGTGCAGAGCTGACTTCATCTCCAGAGTCCGGCGCCATTTTAATTCCCCTGCCCTGCCTGTGCTGCCGCTGGCGGTATTTCTTTCCCGGCATCAGGGGAGAGAAATACTTCTCCATCCGCCGTGGAAAGGATCCCAGGGAGTGCGGGTGGGGTTCGGACTGGTCAAGAGGCTGTGTAACAGCCGTGATATGCTATGTTGGGTGTCTGGGGACAGAGCCGCTCCGAAGCGCGTCCTCACATGCCGGAGGCGGAACCGGAAGTTGACTATCCAGCTTAAACAGCTGCTTGAAAAAACAGCCCTGATAAGGCGCCTGTGAGTATAGGCCCTTTTGGATCTACCCTCATTCTTTCATTTTGATTCTTGAGATAGTCTGCAATTTAGTCTATGCTCTTTCAACTATTTGCTTTTTTGCTTTCGCCATTCTGTTCTGTTGTGTAAGCAATAGTTAGTTGGTATTGTGTGCTTGGTGGGTAGATGGAGTGTGTTTGAGGTGGAAGCAAGTACATTTATGAGGGGATAGATAGATCTCATTTGGGAGGATGCATGAGGTGACTTCAGATACATATTAGTTTCATTATAAGGTTAATAGCAGATAGAAGGCTAAGCAGTCCAAGTTACAGTACAAGAGGATGTGATGCAGGGCAGCCAAGTTGCAGGAGTGTCAGTTGAGGTGATAATAATTTGGGCATCTGAGCCAAAGACCAATATGGAGACGAAAAGTGCCAGATGGTACATATTTCTGGCTGGGGCGTGGCTAGCACTGCCGGCATTCTGGAGGCCAGGATTACGGCATTGGTATTCTGACCACCAGGATCCCAGCCGCCGGGTTTCCATACCCAACCCAGCCAGCCTTTGCTCCCCATGTGCTTCAATGAGTCTTGGACACCTATGACCCTATCACAGCTTCACCAGTTATCCTTTCTTGGCCCACTTTTGGTAGGTACTAATGACTGCATATAGGGAATACGTAACAAGACTTGCTGTTCTGGATATGCTGTGACCTAGTCATCTAGCCATCTCAATTTGGCCCTTGTAAATTCACTTAGAATATTTTGCTTGTCTATTTTTCCTGTTTCCAAGACACACAGACACACATATATATGGAAAAGACAGCACTCAGTGAAAGATATAACAAAAAAATGGTGGTGCAAGGTCAAAAAAGGGTTAATATTAACACTCACTTTTCCCAGGTAATAAAAAAAAGAGATTCAGCCAAAGCTTTTAGTTCTGTGCATGTGCCAGACATCTGCATGGAACTAGAACACAATTGTGGGGGATAAGTAATCTTACTTCTCTATGTAGCACTTTCTATATTGTGTGTGTGTGTGTGTGTGTGTGTGTGTGTGTGTGTGTGTATGTATGTGTATATATATATATATATATATATATAATCGTGCAGTGTGACCCGGCACTCCTTGCGCTCCCCAGCGTTGAAGAAATCTTGCCCCCGTGCCTTCACCTCCTGGAGAGTTCCCTTCTATATCTATAGCAATGAGAGCGGCACTGGGAGTCGTGATGAACAAAGTGAAAAATAAAGTGCTTTATTGGATCTACGTTTCGGGGGCGCAGCCCCTTTGTCAGGATATATTGTATAGCAATGTACAGTGTTTAAATACCTGTGCAAATAGAGGTTACTCACCGCCTCCAGCCGTCACGCCGCCCAGGTCCCGGAACTGACGTCACTCCCCTCTCAGGAAGTGACGCGTCACCGGTCCGTCTAGCCGGCGTTCTCGGGCTGTGGGAAACAGGTAACCATGACAACGTAAACAAAAATCGTGATAACTCAGTAAAATTCAAACATAAAGTGCAGTGCAAATTCCTCAAACAGCGTTGTCATTGTTACATATATGTGCAATCGATTTAAGCCAAACTGTAATTATGGTGCTCACTGATGCTAAAGCCCCTTGCAGTCTTTAGAAAACAATAAACTACTGAATTTGTTCATATAAAAAACTTCATATAAGTAAAACAAAATATAAGTGACATCTAAAAAAAATACAAAGGCTGGGGGACATCTACTAATTACATATGTCTAAAATATATCTCTCAGGTAGCTACTAGCACCTGCTCTTCACTATTCAGAGATACTCATGTTTATATTGTTACCTTAATATAACCTGCATATATTTAAACATATATACAAACATGTATCTATGCATACAAATATAAGTATAACCCTGGAACTGCTTACGTCTATTATCTGACAAATCCACATATGCTATGTTATCTAGAGATCCAACTAATGTTTTTAAGAAGGAGTTGGAGGGTATGCTAAAACAAGCTGTGGATAATGGAAGCATTTCAGTAGGTGTGAGTAAAGCATTGTGTGTAGACTGCCCGGTGGTTCCTGTATTTTATGTGATTCCTAAAATCCATAAAGATGCAGTGAACCCACCGGGGAGGCCTATAATCTCGGCCAGAGGGTCACTGTGTGAAGTAATCTCTGTTTTTTGTGACAGCTATTTACAACCGTGTATACAAAACACACCTACGCATCTTAAAGACACTTCTGCTTTGTTACGTCTTCTTGAGAACTTAGGGACATTACCCCAAGATGCAACGTTAGCATCTATAGATGTGGCGAGCCTGTACACCTGCATCCCTCATGGGGCTGGTGTACAGGCAGTTAGACATCTAATAACCAACAATCCCCTTTATACTGGCCCAGACATAGCATTTTTCTTATCACTTTTAGAATTTACACTGGTACATAATTATTTCATGTACGATAAGAAGTTCTATATTCAATGTACTGGCTGTGCCATGGGGTCGGCGGTGGCTCCGGCATTTGCCAATACATATATGTGGGAACTAGAAAGAGAGCTATTCCTACAGGATACCAGTATTACGTCACAAATATGCCTGTACCAACGTTACATAGACGACGTACTGATTTTTTGGGGAGGCCCAAGAAATAATCTGATTGGGTTAATTGATCAACATAACTCTTCATCAAGCCCCATTAAATTTACAGTAGAGATGGATGATACACAAATTAATTTCTTGGATGTATGTATCACTGTCACAGAAGGGAAAATAGGTACCAAGCTGTACACTAAAGCGACAGACAGAAACAACCTGTTAAGATTTGATAGTTTTCACCCAAAAGCTACTGTCCGGGGTTTGCCATATTCCCAATTTTTACGGGTATGCCGCATTACTAATGTAGCGGCAGATCGTGATAAACAATTGGAAATAATTACCACCAGATTTAGAGAAAGGGGTTATCCCTGTGAACTCTTAGAACAGGCCAAACGCAAAGCCCTAGGGATAACAAGGCAGCAATTACTGACCCCTAAAGTCCAAAAACAACTCAAAGGTAGGATACCCTGGGTTACACAATTTAGTACTAGCAGTAAACAAGTAGCCTCTAGTACCAAATCAATATGGCCGATAGTGGCGACAGATAAGGATTTGGGTGAAGTATATCAATCTAGACTCCTTAATAGCTATTCTAAAGGAAGGAGCATCAGGGATTATGTGGTGAAAACGGATATATCTAAGTTTGGTAAAGACCTCCCCGATAAAAACTTCTTGAAACGCAAAAATGGCTGCTTCAAGTGCAGTGGATGTACCACCTGTAGTTATTTGTCCCCAGGAGATTTTTTCCTGCATCCCCATACAGGGAAGAAATACAGCATCAAATACCCACTATCTTGCGACTCAAAATTTGTTGTATATATGTTGACATGCCCCTGTGGGTTAACATATGTCGGTAAAACCGATTGTGCATTCAAAACAAGAATGGCGCAACATCGGTATGCCATACGGGAGGCTTACAAGGCGGGTACTAGCGACCAACCCGTGGCTCGCCACTTTGTGATAGCTAAACATGGTATGGCCACCCTGCGTTATAAGATCATTGACCAGGTTCCACCGTCGCTACGGGGAGGGGATCGATCTAAGAAATTGCTACAGATCGAGGCAAAGTGGATTTCCACTCTTAATACAGTACTTCCAAAGGGATTAAATGAGATGCTTAGCTTGAAATGTTTTTTGTAAGCAGTTCCAGGGTTATACTTATATTTGTATGCATAGATACATGTTTGTATATATGTTTAAATATATGCAGGTTATATTGAGGTAACAATATAAACATGAGTATCTCTGAATAGTGAAGAGCAGGTGCTAGTAGCTACCTGAGAGATATATTTTAGACATATGTAATTAGTAGATGTCCCCCAGCCTTTGTATGTTTTTTAGATGTCACTTATATTTTGTTTTACTTATATGAAGTTTTTTATATGAACAAATTCAGTAGTTTATTGTTTTCTAAAGACTGCAAGGGGCTTTAGCATCAGTGAGCACCATAATTACCGTTTGGCTTAAATCGATTGCACATATATGTAACAATGACAACGCTGTTTGAGGAATTTGCACTGCACTTTATGTTTGAATTTTACTGAGTTATCACGATTTTTGTTTACATTGTCATGGTTACCTGTTTCCAACAGCCCGAGAACGCCGGCTAGACGGACCGGTGACGCGTCACTTCCTGAGAGGGGAGTGACGTCAGTTCCGGGACCTGGGCGGCGTGACGGCTGGAGGCGGTGAGTAACCTCTATTTGCACAGGTATTTAAACACTGTACATTGCTATACAATATATCCTGACGAAGGGGCTGCGCCCCCGAAACGTAGATCCAATAAAGCACTTTATTTTTCACTTTGTTCATCACGACTCCCAGTGCCGCTTTCATTGCTATATATATATATATATATATATATATATATATATATATATCTTTGCCACAGAGGTTAATAAAATAAATGGTTAAATTATCTAATAAGTAAGCTGTTAAGTAACCCCGACCCAACTGAAGTTTCAAACCAATTAACTAGAACACTGTCATCCTATTATTAGCTGCCCTCTCTTGAAAACAAAATGTGTATGTTTAGTTCCATAGAATGAAAATGTTCATGTGAAAAAACATGCAAGATATGCTCCACAAGCAGGGAATCTTCAGCTCCTCACCGACTCTAGGATGTTTTTCAGAACAGTCGGAAAAAAATCAGTTTGACAAAATAACTTATTATGTATGTGTATATTTAAATATACAGTGACCTGGAAGCTTCCACTTCCACAAGACCATGTGTGGGCACATACAGTGCATCCAGACAGTATTCACAGCGCTTCACTTTTTCCACATTTTGTTATGTTACAGCCTTATTCCAAAATAGAATAAATTATTTTTTTCCCTCAAAACTCTACACACAATACCCCATAATGACGTGAGTCCTGTGGTTCCGAACTTCTTCCATTTACGGATGATGGAGGCCACTGTACTCATTGGGACCTTCAAAAGAAGCAAATATTTTTCTATACCCTTCCCCAGATTTGTGCATCAAGACAATACTGTCTCGGAGGTCTACAGACAATTCCTTTGACATCATGCTTGGTTTGTGCTCAGACATGCACTGTCAAGTGTGGGACCTTATATAGACAGGTGTGTGCCTTTCCAAATCATGTCCAATCAACTGAATTTACCACAGGTGCACTCCAATTAAGCTGTAGGAACATCTCAGGGATAATCAGTGAAAACAGGATGCACCTGAGCTCAATTTGAGCTTCATGGCAAAGGCAGTGAATATTTATGTACACGTGATTTCTTAGTTTTTTATTTTTAATAAATTTGCAAAAATCTAAAAAATAAAATGTTTTTTTACATTCTCATTATGAGGTATTGTGTGTAGAATTTTGAGGGAAAAATAAATTGATTCCATTTTGGAATAAGGCTGTATCATAACAAAATGTGTAAAAAGTGAAGCGATGTGAATACTCTCCAGATGCACTATTGTGCCAGTGTAGAGTAGAATGCAAGTCGGCCATAACTAATCATGCAAAGGGCTGCCATCAGAAGTTCTGACAAATTAGGTCTCACCAGCCAGACCCCATTCTGTCTCATCAGCAGTCCCACCCTTCTGTCTCTCCAGCCAGCCTTGCCTTCTGTCTTTCCAGCCAGCCCCCTTCTGTCTCTTCAGCTCCAGCCCCCTGCAGCCCACAGACACTTACCTTCTCCTGTGTCTTCTGGCTGTGGCTTTCCTCTTTGCACAGTGGCTGGCTTCGCTGGCTGATAGTGGTGCAGCGCATGTGACATCTCGTACGCCTTGTCATAACACCCCCCCCCACCCCCCGAAAACCCTTTTTTAATTGTACCAGGCAGTCTCCATCAAATACCAGCGGCAGCCTGGCCCCGGACCCCACACCAGAGTAATAAATCCATTTACATTCTGTCCTGGCCCAGGATTCCAGTCCCAACAGTCCCCCTCCCCCGATGTTGGCACAGATTCCGTATTGTGTAAACAGAACTAAATGTTTATGGTTATCCTATACCCTGTATGCTATACATCTCTGAAACTGTGCCCCACCTCGTATGCTTGGTTTAATATCTATAATCTTCATTATTAGCGCATACTTGCACCATCTTTATATTAGGTACATATGACCTGTTTGAATAAAATGCATTCTTTCCACTTCCAAACAATTAAGCATACCCCACAATTCTGTTGGCACACAGCCAAAGAACATTGGCTACATGAGAACGCCCCTCTGAATTAAATCCTATTCAGAGCTCCTCTAAGCCAGTACAGTAGCTCACAAAAGCAGGGCATGGGATATGCATCGGTCATAGTCACCGGGTTGAACCTAGGGTAGTCCATAAAGAACTAGGTGGTTCAATCCCTTTTGGGCACTAACACTACATTGGTTGCTCAGGGGCTGTGCAGAGATAATCTCCTTCAATAGCAGTAATTCCTCCACCTCCTTCTTGACCATGCTGAGTCCCTTGGGGTCATTCAGTATCCATGTTGCCTAATGGGCTATACTTTGCTAATGACAACATGCTGGGCCACTATATGTGAGCATCCACATTTGCAAATGGGTTGGTGACAGTGTCTCTCCAATATCTGCCTCGTCTGGGTGTTGGGTCACCTGCATTTTTACCTGCATGTTTTTAATTGTTATTCAATGGATGTTATGAACATTGTCTCCCGCTACAGGTATGCCTTAACCCAGTTAATATAGTTGAGCTGGTAAACAGAAAACCTATTTAAGGCAACAGACTAGTTAGCGTCCCCTAATCTTTGAACTACAGCGTAAGGTCCTGCCGACGTAGCTTGAAACGTCTCTCTTTTGGCTGGGATTAGCACCATCATTGCCTGTCATATCCTTGATACTCTATCACCCTTGTTTTGTTGTTTCATATACCGAATCCTGTCAGACATTTGCTATGTGAAGGCTAGAACAGGTGAGCTCCATTAATGTGTTGTCCTAATGACCTTTCCATATATTCATATATTACAGGTGCAGCAGGGATCTCTCCCAGTCTCTCTCCTTCGACTTATGTCTGTACCAACATCTTATGGGTACCACTGAAGCTCTGGCACGGCACAATCCACTGTCCTTGGGGTGGTAGTGAGCAGAGCACATATATATATGTGTGTGTGTGTGTGTGCAGCACTCCCGTCTGTTCAATAAGGCTCAACAACGGCCAGGATATATATATATATATATATATATATATATATATACTGCTCAAAAAAATAAAGGGAACACTAAAATAACACATCTTAGATCTGAATGAATGAAATATTCTTATTAAATACTTTGTTCTTTACATAGTTGAATGTGCTGACAACCAAATCACACAAAAATTATCAATGGGAATCAAATTCATTAACCCATGGAGGTCTGGCCCATAGAGGTCTGGATTTGGAGTCACCCTCAAAATTAAAGTGGAAAAACACACTACAGGCTGATCCAACTTTGATGTAATGTCCTTAAAACAAGTCAAAATGAGGCTCAGTAGTGTGTGTGGCCTCCACGTGCCTGTATGACCTCCCTAAAATGCCTGGTCATGCTCCTGATGAGGTGGCGGATGGTCTCCTGAGGGATCTCCTCCCGGACCCGGACTAAAGCATCCGCCAACTCCTGGACAGTCTGTGGAGCAACGTGGCATTGGTGGATGGAGCGAGGCATGATGTCCCAGATGTGCTCAATTGGATTCATGTCTGGGGAACGGGCGGGCCAGTCCATAGCATCAATGCCTTTGTCTTGCAGGAACTGCTGACACACTCCAGCCACATGAGGTCTAGCATTGTCTTGCATTAGGAGGAACCCAGGGCCAACCGCACCAGCATATGGTCTCACAAGGGGTCTGAGGATCTCATCTCGGTACCTAATGGCAGTCAGGCTACCTCTGGCGAGCACATGGAGGGATGTGCGGCCCCCCAAAGAAATGCCACCCAACACCATTACTGACCCTCTGTCAAACCGGTCATGCTGAAGGATGTTGCAGGCAGCAGAACGTTCTCCTTGGCGTCTCCAGACTCTGTCACGTCTGTCACATGTGCTCAGTGAGAACCTGCTTTCATCTGTGAAGAGCACAGGGTGCCAGTGGCGAATTTGCCAATCTTGGTGTTCTCTGGCAAATGCCAAACGTCCTGCACGGTGTTGGGCTGTAAGCACAACCCCCACCTGTGGGCGTCGGGCCCTCATACCACCCTCATGGAGTCTGTTTCTGATCGTTTGAGTAGACACATGCACATTTGTGGCTTGCTGGAGGTCATTTTGCAGGGCTCTGGCAGTGCTCCTCCTGTTCCTCCTTGCACAAAGACAGAGGTAGCGGTCCTGCTGCTGGGTTGTTGCCCTACTACGGCCTCCTCGTCTCCTGATGTACTGGCCTGTCTCCTGGTAGCGCCTCCATGCTCTGGACACTACGCTGACAGACACAGCAAGCCTTCTTGCCACAGCTCGCATTGATGTGCCATCCTGGATGAGCTGCACTACCTGAGCCACTTGTGTGGGTTGTAGGGAGGTCATACAGGCACTTGGAGGCCACACACACTACTGAGCCTCATTTTGACTTGTTTTAAGGACATTACATCAAAGTTGGATCAGCCTGTAGTGTGTTTTTCCACTTTAATTTTGAGGGTGACTCCAAATCCAGACCTCCATGGGTTAATAAATTTGATTTCCATTGATAATTTTTGAGTGATTTTGTTGTCCGCACATTCAACTATGTAAAGAACAAAGTATTTAATAAGAATATTTCATTCATTCAGATCTAGGATGTGTTATTTTAGTGTTCCCTTTATTTTTTTGAGCTATATATATATATATATATATATATATATATATATATTATTGTCACTGACTACCCCCTGAGCAATCCTGCTGGGCTAAAAATGTCTATTACCTTTTGCATTATATTTTAAGTTACAGCTTCATGGGTGTGTATCACGTGACCGGCGGTCATGCGATAGATGCTGCGGGCTCGGTGGTGAGCTGAGCTCGCCACAGGTTCTATTTCCATTCTGTGGGTGTCGTGACAGTATAGTTAATTTATCGGCCTCTACTTTATCTGCAGCAGAATGTTAACTATTATCTTTGGGAATGTCTTTTGTGCCTTCGTCTAGACACGATGATTTCAATTTGACTGTGGATCATTTTAAGTTCGATAGAAAACTTAGACTTAAGGAGCTCTTTATGGATAAGAGGTCTGGGAGAGCAGACGTACAATTTGAACAATCAATTTTTACGAAGCTGAGCTTTTTTGATCCACAGTCAAATCCTAGTATTTGCACTTTTTTGAGGATGACTGAACAGGATTTCAGGGCAAATAAACAGGTGCATCAATTTGGGAATCTGACGTTTGAACAGAAAACAGGATTTTAATACCTTTCCTCCTAGTCCGTAGAGGATGCTGGGGTCCACTTCAGTACCATGCGGTATAGACGGTTCCGCAAGAACCATGGGCACTTTAATACTTTTCTAGAGTGTGAACTGGCTCCCTCTATGCCCCTCCTCCACAGTATAGGAACTGTGCCCAGGGAGACGGACATTTTGAGGAAAGGATTTACTTTAAAGTTACGGTGAGATTCACACCAGCTCACACTTCAACCATGCCGCACAACATGGCATTCAATATAACACATGCCAACGGGCATGAACTATTGCAGCAACATGCTGAAAATAATTGTAACACAACACTTGTGTAACTACAACAACTAACTACTGCAGGTAAAGTACGCACTGGGTCGGGTGCCCAGCATCTTCTACGGACTAGGAGAAAAGGATTTACCGGTAGGTATTAAAATCCTGTTTTCTCATATGTCCTAGAGCACAGGTTCTCAAAGTCGGTCCTCAGGACCCCACACAGTGCATGTTTTGCAGGTCTCCTCACAGAATTGCAAGTGAAATAATTAGCTCCACCTGTGGACCTTCTAAAATGTGTCAGTGACTAATTAATACACCTGTGCACCTGCTGGGTTACCTGCAAAACATGCACTGTGTGGGGTCCTGAGGACCGACTTTGAGAACCACTGTCCTAGAGGATGCTGGGGTCCACTTCAGTACCATGGGGCTATACCAAAGCTCCAGTACGGGCGGGAGAGTGCGGATGACCCTGCAGCACCGATTGACCAAACTTGAGGTCCTCATCGGCCAAGGTGTCAAACTTGTAAAACTTAGCAAACGTGTTTGCCCCTGACCAAGTAGCTGCTCGGCAAAGTTGTAACGCCGAGACCCCCCGGGCAGCCGCCCAGGATGAGCCCACCTTTCCAGGTAGCATGGGCATTCACCGAATTCGGTACCGGCAATCCTGCCGGGGAATGAGCGTGCTGAATCGTACCTCTGCTCCAGCGCGCAGTGGTCTGCTTAGAAGCAGGACACCCAATCTTGTTGGGAGCATACAGGACAAACAGAGCCTCTGTTTTCCGTATCCGAGCCGTTCTTGCGACATAAATTTTCAAAGCTCTAACCACATCCAGAGACTTTGATGCAGCGAAGGTGTCAGTAGCTACTGGCACCACAATAGGTTGGTTTATATGGAACGAGGAAACCACCTTTGGAAGAAATGTCTGACGAGTTCTCAAATCAGCCCTATCTTCATGGAAGATTAAGTAAGGGCTCTTGTGAGACAAGGCCCCTAACTCAGACACCCTCCTTGCGTATGCCAAGGCCAACAGCATGACCACTTTCCAAGTGTGAAACTTCAACTCTATCTCCTGTAGAGGTTCAAACCAATCCGATTGGAGGAACCTGAACACCACGTTAAGATCCCATGGTGCCACAGGGGGCACAATTGGAGGTTGGATGTGCAGAACCCCTTTCGCGAACGCCTGAACTTCTGGAAGGGAGGCCAATTGTTTCTGAAAGAAAACTGATAAGGCCGAAATCTGGCCGAGGATCTTCTATGAGTAACTCCTGAAGATCTGGATACCAAGCCCTCTTTGGCCAGTCTGGGACAATGAGGATCGCTCGAACCCTTGTTCTTCTTATGATCTTGAGAACTTTTGGTATCAGTGGAAGTGGAGGGAAGACATACACAGACCGAAACACCCACTGGGTCACTAGTGCATCCACTGCTATTGCTTGAGGGTTTCTCAACCTGGAACAATATCTCTGAAGCTTCTTGTTGAGATGAGATGCCATCATGTCTACTTGAGGAACTCCTCAAAGACCCATCACCTCTGCGAAGACTTCTTGGTGGAGGCCCCATTCTCCTGGATGGAGATCGTGTCTGCTGAGGAAGTCTGCTTCCCAGTTGTCCACTCCCGGAATGAAAATTGCCGACAGAGCTCTTGCATGTTTTTCTGCCCAGAGGAGAATCTTTGTCACCTCTGCCATTGCCGCTCTGCTTTTCGTTCCGCCCTGAAGGTTTATGTACGCTACTGCTGTTACATTGTCTGACTGGATCTGTAAGGGTTGATCTTGAAGAAGATGCACCGCTTGTAGAAGGCCGTTGTAAATGGCTCTCAACTCCAGAACGTTTATGTGAAGACAAGTTTACTGACTTGACCATCTTCCTTGGAAGCTTTCCCCCTGTATGACTGCTCCCCAGCCTCAGAGACTTGCATCCGTGCTTACTAGGACCCAGTCCTGAATCCCGAACCTGCGTCCCTCTAGGAGGTGAGAACTGTGTAGCCACCACAGGAGTGAAATTCTGGCTTTGGATGACAGGATTATCCTGATGCATGTGTAGATGGGATCTGGACCACTTGTCCAACAGGTCCCACTGGAATACTCTGGCATGGAAACGGCCAAACTGTATGGCCTCGTAGGCCGCTACCATCTTTCCCAACAACCGAATGCATTGATGAATCGACACCCTTGTTGGTTTCAGAATTTGTTTGACCATTCTCTGGATTTCCATAGCCTTTTCTACTGGAAGAAATACCCTCTGTACTTCTGTGTCCAGTATCATCCCCAGAAAGGACAATCTTGTCGTTGGTTCTAACTGTGTGTCACACGCCAGGGGCAGCGGCTGCCGCGCTTACCCCTGCGTGTCTGCTGGTCCGTTTGGCGGCCCCACCTCCGGCGGTCCTCGGGTCCCGGCGTCTGACTGGCGCGGCTCCCGGCGGTTCCCCGGAGCGTGGGCGCCGCCATGACAACCGGCATCACGTGGGCGGGGAGCGGGTGACGTCACTAACCAGCTGCACCAATCCAGTAGAGGCGGGAGATTCAAAACCAGACGCCGGGCAGAGCCCCGGCACCTGAGTATCGTCTCTTTTTCCTGAAGTGGATGCCAGTGCTCCTGTACGCAGTGTGTCTCCCTGCAGCTGTACTCCAGTGCTTCCAGCATTTCAGGGTGCCTTTCTGCAGCAAAGTTTCCAGTGTTCCCAGCAACTGGTGTGTTCCTCTGCAGTGCCGTCACCAGTGCTCTCTGGATTCAGCATGACCTGCGGGCTGAACAAACTTTAGTGTTTCCAGTCATCAGTGTCTTTAAACATCGCTCACAAATTCTTCAGTGTCCTTCACCATCGCTCACAAGTTCTTCATTCATCAGTGTCTTTAAACATCGCTCACAAATTATTCAGTGTCTTTCACCATCGCTCACAAGTTCTTCAATCATCAGTGTCTTTAAATATCTCTCACATTCTTCAGTGTCTTTCACCATCGCTCACAAGTTCTTCAATCATCCGTGTCTTTAAACATCGCTCACAAATTCTTCAGTGTCCTTCACCATCGCTCACAAGTTCTTCATTCATCAGTGTCTTTAAACATTGCTCACAAATTCTTCAGTGTCTTTCACCATAACTCACAAGTTCTTCATTCATCGGTGTCTTTAAACATCGCTCACAAGTTCTTCATTCATCAGTGTCTTTCACCATCGCTCACAAGTTCTTCATTCATCAGTGTCTTTAAAACATCGCTCACAAGTTCTTCAGTAGCCTTGGACACCGCCCATAAGTTCTCTTTCTTCTATGTGTCACTGTATTGCTCTCTTCCCATAATAAAGTTCTTCAGCATTTTACACCAAGCCTAACTGTCAGAGTCCTGTTTGAGGAAAACCTATATCCGGCCATCTCTACTCCGACCCAGCTGTGGTTCCTCTTCCCGACCATCGGAAGAACCCCCGTGTTTACAACACTCCCAACCCAGGTCAGTGACAGTATAATCAGGCCCCATGGACCCGGGATATCGGAAGCCAGAGGCAAGCGCCATTCAGGACCTGGTTTCCCGAGTTCAGAGTCAGGAGGCGCACAGAGCCAGGTGATGCATTATCTCCAGGAATTATCCGGCCGGCTGGATCAAACTCAGGCTTCCCTAGCTTCAGTAGTTCCGGCTCCAGCTCCAGTATCCGCTCCAGTAGTTGTCCCTAGTAATGTTCAATCCTTGTCTGGAACCAGGTCACGCCTTCAGCTCCCCACTCCCTCTCGCTATAACGGGAATCCAAAGAATTGCCGTGGTTTTCTCAACCAGTGCGAGGTACATTTTGAACTTCTCTCACACAACTTCCCTACGGATCGGTCCAAGGTGGCGTACATTATTTCCTTGCTTGAAGGTTCAGTGTTGGATTGGGTGTCTCTGTTATGAGAAAGATCTGACCCTTTGGTTTCCAGTTACACCAATTTCATCGCGTCATTCCGAAGGATCTTTGATGAGCCTGGCAGAACGACCGCTGCTTCTTCAGACTTGCTCGTGTCCGACAAGGCTCCCGTTCAGTGGGACAGTATGTGATTCATTTCCAGACCATAGCCTCAGACCTGCACTGGAATAATGATGCTCTCCGGGCCGCTTTTTGGAACGGGCTCTCCGATCGTCTAAAGGACGAACTGATCACTAGGGATCTGCCAGATTCCTTAGAACAGTTGATCTCACTCTGTAAAGGTGGATCTTCGCATGCAGGAACGAGGTGGCGAACGTAGTCGGTCAGATCGATCCAGATTCCGGTCTCTCCCGTCTAAGCAAATGGTTACCCCAAGTCTAGACTAACCCATGCAAATTAATCGATCTCGGCTGTCCCCGGAAGAACGACAGCGCCGTCGTGAGGGTAGACTCTGCCTCTACTGTGGAGCCGCGGATCATTTTCTCAAGTTTTGCAAGTCCCGTCCGGGAAACAGGCAGTCCTAGCTTGTTCCGGAGGAGTCGAGTTAGGGGTTACATCTAAACCTTCTCCGACAGTGGACTGTTTACTCTCCGTGTCTCTGTTTTCTGAGTCAATAGCCAAACCTGTTAAGGCTCTGCTGGACTCTGGGGCTGCGGGGAATTTTGTTTCCCTTTCTTGTGTCCAGAATCTGGGTTTACAGTTACGATCTGTCAAACGACCTATTACGTTGACTGCCATCAATGGTACGCAAATTTCTAATGGTCTTATTTCAAGTCGCACAGTGCCGATCAAGCTGCAGGTTGGAGCACTGCATCAAGAGCATCTGGAGTTCCTAGTGATTCGGGAAATACTGGTCTTCCTTGGCTTAAAATTCACAACCCTCACGTTGACTGGAAGTCGTCACAAATAATATCCTGGAGTTCATTTTGTCATTCTAATTGTCTCACTCCTGTCTACCCGCTCCGTGTATCTTCCAAGTCGGATGAAGAGCTCATTCCGGAGGCCTATCGGGAGTTCACAGACGTGTTTTCGGAACAGGCGGCAGATCAGTTACCACCTCATAGACCCTGGGACTGTCCCATTGAGCTCATCCCAGGGAAAATGCCACCTCGGGGACGCACTTATCCCTTATCATTACCCGAGACCCAAGCTATGTCGGACTATATCAAGTCTAATCTGCTGAAAGGATTCATTCGCCCCTTTACCTCCCCAGCAGGAGCAGGTTTCTTTTTTGTGAAGAAGGATGGTGGGTTGAGACCATGTATTGACTATCATGGCCTAAATGATATCACCATTAAGAACAAATATCCTTTGCCGCTCATCACGGAGCTATTTGATAGGGTTCGCGGAGCCCATGTCTTCACCAAGCTCGACTTAAGGGGAGCCTATAATTTGATACGTATCCGACAGGGGAACGAATGGAAGATGGCCTTCAATACCAGGGACGGGCATTACGAACATCTGGTAATGCCGTTTGGCCTCAGCAATGCCCCTGCCGACTTCCAGGGATTTGTTAATGAAATCTTCTGAGATATGTTATACCTAAGTGTAGTGGTATACTTGGATGACATTCTGATATTTTCTTAGAATCTCACAGAGCACAGAGTACAGGTCAAGGAGGTACTTCTTCGTCTACGAAGGAATCATCTCTACGGCAAGATTTCCAAATGTATCTTTGAGGTCCCTTCAGTTCCATTTCTTGGTTACGTCATCTCGGGTACGGAGCTTCGTATGGATCCGGAAAAACTTACTGCCATTTGGGACTGGACTCAGCCTCTTTCCTTGAAAGCGGTACAAAGATTTCTGGGTTTTGCAAATTACTACCGGAAATTCATAAAGGGATTCTCTACCATTGTGGCACCTATTACTGCCCTAACCAAAAAGGGGTCTGACCCAAGTCACTGGTCTTCTGAAGCTGTAGCAGCGTTCGCCCGGTTGAAAGCAGCCTTTATGTCCGCTCCGGTACTCCAGCAACCGAATTTTTCAAAACCATTCTTCTTGGAGGTCGATGCTTCCTCAGTAGGCATCGGTGCCGTGCTTTCACAGTACTCCTCTGACGGGAAGTTACATCCATGTGGTTTCCATTCTCGCAAGTTCTCTCCTGCTGAACGAAACTACACCATCGGAGACCAGGAACTCTTAGCAATAAAATCTGCCCTGGAAGAATGGAGATACCTATTGGAAGGTGCTAAACACCTAATTATGATTTACACCGATCACAAGAACTTGCTGTACCTCAAGACGGCCCAGTGCTTGAATCCCCGTCAAGCTAGATGGGCGCTCTTGTTCACTCGATTCTCGTTCGTCATGAAGTACCGGGCCGGGACTTTTAACACTAAGGCTGATGCTCTATCTCGTTCCTTAACGGCTTCGGATGAGGAGAATTCCGTTGAAAAGGCTTTGATTCTCAGTCCAGTTTCTATTTCGGCAGCTCCCACCGCTCTGGGTCCTCCTGCTGGGAGAATGTCTGTACCAGCTAAATTTCGACCGAAGTTGCTGCAGTGGGCTCATATCTCCAAGTTTTCCGGTCATCCTGGAGTTCAAAAAATGTGGGAGTTTCTACGAAGATCATACTGGTGGGACACTATGAAGAAGGATATACAAAATTATGTCATCTCATGTCCTCAACACAAAATTCTTCGTCTGCCTCCTGCGGGGTTGCTTCATCCACTGTCCATTCCTAAGAGGCCTTGGACCCATATTTCTATGGACTTTGTCACCGAATTGCCCCTCTCCAAGGGTCACAATACCGTCTGGGTGATTATTGACCGCTTTTCTAAGACGGCACATTTTGTTCCTTTGACCGGGTTACCGTCAGCTCCCAAGTTGGCTTTATTATTTATCCGTGAACACTTCCGCCTGCACGGGTTACCTCAGGAAATAGTCTCTGATCGGGGGGTGCAGTTCACTGCAAGATTCTGGAGGGCCCTCTGTTCAGCCTTACAAATAAAACTCAAGTTTTCATCTGCCTACCATCCTCAAACCAATGGGCAAACTGAACGCGTCAATCAAGATTTAGAGACTTTTCTCCACGTTTATCTCTCTCCTTCGCAAGATGATTGGGTGGAACTGTTGCCCTGGGCCGAGTTTGCCCATAATCATCTGTACCACTCTTCCACTGGTGAGTCCCCATTCCTCAAGTTCCAGAATTACCCGTCTGTCCTCCGGAAGATGTTCCTGCTGCAGCCTCTACTCTCCGGCACTTCAGTCAAATCTGGAGTAGGGTTCACGCTAACCTCAAGAAAATCTCCGGCCGCTACAAATTCTTTGCGGATAGGAAGCGACGGCCAGCTCCCCAATACAAAGTTGGTGACAGGGTATGGCTCTCTACCCGCAATCTCCGTTTAAGAGTGCCCGCTATGAAGTTCGCTCCGAGGTTCATTGGTCCTTACCCCGTGTTGCAAGTCCTGAACCCGGTTGTCTGCAAATTGGGATTGCCTCCCCACTTTCGGGTACTAATTTCCTTTCATGTCTCTCTCCTTCGTCCCCTTATTTTAAATCGGTTCCATTCAGAATCCTCTAGGCCAACCTCTGCAGAGACTGAAGCTGGAACGGAATTTGAAATCAAAGCTATTCTTGACTCTCGTTATCTTCACAAGAATCTACAATATTTGGTAGAATGGAAAGGTTATGGCCCTGAGGAGAGAAGCTGGGTCAAAGCTATTGAAGTTACGGCTCCCCGACTGGTGCGGATCTTCCATTCCAGACATCCAACAAAGCCCGGGAAGTGTCCAGGGGCCACTCCTGGAGGAGGGGGTACTGTCACACGCCAGGGGCAGCGGCCGCCGCGCTTACCCCTGCGTGTCTGCTGGTCCGTTTGGCGGCCCCCACCTCCGGCGGTCCTCGGGTCCCGGCGTCTGGCTGGCGCGGCTCCCGGCAGTTCCCCGGAGTGTGGGCGCCGCTATGACATCCGGCATCACGTAGGCGGGGAGCGGGTGACGTCACTAACCCGCTCCACCAATCCAGTAGAGGCGGGAGATTCAAAACCAGACGCCGGGCAGAGCCCCGGCGCCTGAGCATCGTCTCTTTTTCCTGAAGTGGATGCCAGTGCTCCTGTACGCAGTCTGTCTCCCTGCAGCTGTACTCCAGTGCTTCCAGCATTTCAGGGTTCCTTTCTGCAGCAAAGTTTCCAGTGTTCCCAGCAACTGGTGTGTTCCTCTGCAGTGCCGTCACCAGTGCTCTCTGGATTCAGCATGACCTGCGGGCTGAACAAACTTTAGTGTTTCCAGTCATCAGTGTCTTTAAACATCGCTCACAAATTCTTTAGTGTCTTTCACCATCGCTCACAAGTTCTTCAATCATCAGTGTCTTTAAACATCGCTCACAAGTTCTTCAGTAGCCTTGGACACCGCCCATAAGTTCTCTTTCTTCTATGTGTCATTGTATTGCTCCCTTCCCATAATAAAGTTCTTCAGCATTTTACACCAAGCCTAACTGTCAGAGTCCTGTATGAGGAAAACCTATATCCGGCCATCTCCGCTCCGACCCAGCTGTGGTTCCTCTTCCTGACCATCGGAAGAACCCCCGAGTTCACAACACTCCCAACCCAGGTCAGTGACACTGTACTGTGACTTTGGAAAATTTATGATCCAACCGTGTTGTTGAAGTACTGTCAGGGAGAGTGCAATGTTCTGCACCAACCTTTCCCTGGACCTCACTTTTATCAGGAGATTGTCCAGGTAAGGAATTATATTGACTCCTTGCTGTCGAAGGAGGACCATCATCTCCGCCATCACCTTGGTGAAAACCCTCGGTGCTGTGGAGAGTCCGAACGGCAACGTCTGGAACTGGTAATGACAATCCTGTACTGCGAATCTCAGATAAGCTTGATGAGGAGGATAAATGGGAACATGTAAGTAGGCATCTTATATGTCCACTGACACCATGAAGTCCCCTTCCTCCAGACTGGAAATCACTGCTCTGAGAGATTCCATCTTGAACTTGAACCTTTGCAGGTAGAGATTCAGTGTCTTCAGGTTTAGAATTGGTCTGACCGAGCCGTCCGGCTTCGGAACCACGAAGAGGCTTGAATAAAACCCTTCTCGTTGTTGTGACAAGGGAACCAGGATAATGACTTGATCCTGACACAACTTTTGTATTGCTGCAGCTACTACTTCAGTGTCTGGGATAGAAGCTGGTAAGGCCGATTTGAAAAACCGGCATGGGGGAATGTCTTGAAACTCCAGTTTGTACCCGTGGGATACTATTTGTAAAATCCACGGGTCCAGGCCAGATTGAATCCAAATCTGACTGAAAAGTTTCAGACGTGCCCCCACCTGAGCGGACTCCCTCAAGGGAAGAGTTGGCAGAAGCAGAGGTTGATTTCTGCTCCTGTGATCCTGGAGACGCTGTAGACTTTTTTTTTCCTTTTCCCCTTCCTTTACCCGCAAAAGGGAACCTTTACCCTTTTTGTATTTATTGGGACGAAAGGACTGCATCTGAGAGTGATGTGTCTTTTTTGCCGGCGCAGGAGCATTAGGCAAAAATGTCGACTTACCTGCGGTAGCCGCAGAAACTAAGGCATCCATCCCACCTCCAAACAAGGCCTCACCTTTATACGGGAGTGCCTCCATATTCCTTTTGGAATCTGTGTCAGCATTCCATTGGCGAATCCACAACGCCCGTCGTGCTGATATCGCCATGGTAGTGGCTCTTGATCCCAACAGACCAATGTCTTTCATGGCTTCTAGCATGTACGCAGCAACGTCCTTGATATGACCTAACTTTAGGAGAATCTTGTCTCTATCTATTGTGTCAATGTCTGAGGACAGGTTTTCTGACCACTTTTCAATAGCACTACTCACCCACGCACAGGCATTGGTAGGCCTGAGTAGTGTCCCATTGGCCACATAAATAGATTTCAATGTAGTCTCCAACTTGCGATCTGCCAGCTCCTTAAGTAAAGCCGTCTCAGGCGCAGGGAGAATCACCTTTTTTGTTAACCGTGACAGGGCACTGTCTAAAACGGGGGGTGACACCCTTTTCCTGTCGTCTGCAGGGAAAGGGTAAGCTACCTGAATCCGTTTGGGAATCTGAAATTTCTTTTCTGGATTTGCCCAGACTACCTCAAAGAGAGTGTGCAGCTCATGAGATGGAGGGAAAGTTACACTACTTTTCTTTTCTTTATAAAAGTAAGCCTTCTCCTGTGGTAAAGGAGGGGCATCCGTAACCTCTAACACCTCTTTTATAGCAGCAATTATGAATTGAATGTTTTTTGCTAACTTTGGATCTATTCCCCTGGAATCACTAGTGTCGACACAGGAGTCAGTCCGTGTCGGTATCAGTTTGTACTACATGTGCAAATGACCTTTTATGTGACCCAGAGGGGTCCCCTGTGGATGAAAATAAAAATCACATCTTTGACTGATTTTCTCCAGCTTTCTGCATGAGACTCAGACTTATCCAATCTCTTACTGATATGATTCACACTATCACGTAATTCTTTCACCCATTCAGGCTCATGGTGTGCCGGCAGCGCCACCACATTACAACTCTGTGTCCCTAACATGGCTCCCTCAGGGGAAGAGCTCCCTGCCTCAGACATGTCACATACGTGTACAATCACACCACAGACACTCCCGGGCTTATAGGGGACAGACCCACAGTAAAATCTGTCAGAGGGACACAGAAAGGGATTTGCCAGCTCACAACTCAGTGCCCCTGACGGAAAAATTGCTGCCTGTAGCGCTTATAATGTCAAATCACATGAATTGAGCACAATTTACACCTTGCCCCCCCCCTTTAATACACCCCGATACTTGATTCAGAAGTGGAGGAGGACCAGCGTTTCTTCCCCAGTAGCATGCATAGGAGAAAATGGTGCTGAGCAGTGTGCTGACTGACTAGGAAGCCTTGACCCCTGTAATGGCGCGTTTCCCCTCAGAAAACCTAGGTATTTTTTATACTGGCGGGGGTGTAGGATTGTGCCACGGCATAATATGCTACTTTTCTGCCAGTTAGAGTAGGTTTTCATGCTGCCCAGGGTGCCCCCCTCCGCGCCCTGGTGTGCGCTGTGTATGGATAGCATGTTCCTGCTCGCTGCGCGGTACCTTGAGCCGTCACGATGACCGGAGGTCCCTCTTGCAGATCTCCGGTAATAATACTCACGCGTCTTCTAACTTCTGGCTCTGTTAAGGGAGTGACGGCGTGCTGTGGGAGTGAGCGCATAGCCGCAGCTAGTGTTCAGTACCCTTCAGGAGCTAATGGTGTCCTGTCAGCAAGAAGCAGCGCCATGAAACTATTCAGGAAGTTGGTTCCTACTTCTTCCCCCTAAGTCCCACGAAGCAGGGAGACTGTTGCCAGCAGTCTTCCTGAAAATAAAAAAACTAACAAAGTCTTTCAGTGAAACTCAGTAGAGCTCCACTGGAGTGCGACCAGTCTGCCTGGGCACATTTTCTAAACTGAGGTCTGGAGGAGGGGTATAGAGGGAGTACCAAGTTCACACTCTAGAAAAGTCTTAAAGTGCCCATGGCTCCTGCGGAACAGTCTATACTCCATGGTACTGAAGTGGACCCCAGCATCCTCTAGGACGTATGAGAAACCGGTATTAAAGTCTTAACGAGACAATGCATTGATAACAATATGCCCAGCCCATAAAGGCGGATCAGTGGTGATCCAGAATACCACTGATTATAAGGAGATCCAGCGTCAGCTCGCAGATAGTAACGCCTACACTAGATGTGACTTTAATCTGATACCCACTATTAAAAAGAAAGTTGATAACTTGATAGACCTGGCTGTGAATAACGGCTGTGTGACTGAACAACTGTCCAATTTCCTGAGGGTGTCTTTCCCGATCTGTCCAGTGATCTACACTTTGCCCAAAGTGCATAAAACCTTAAAAGATCCCCCAGGGAGACCAATAATATTGGCCAGGGGATCCTTATTGCAGCCATTGGCAATATTTGTGGACAACATCCTTAAAGACATTAGTGATTTCCTGGCCAAGATTGGCAAATTGGGAGACTTACCAGATGGAACACTCCTGGTGACACTTGATGTGTCCTCTCTATATACTATTATACCACATAAATTAGGTGTAGCAGCAGTGAGAGAGCTGCTATTGAGAACCTCAAGACAGGGTCCTCCGGTTGAATGCATTGTGGAGATGTTGACTGTGATTCTGGCGTGTAACCACTTTATGTTTCATGATGAATATACAGTGTTCGGACACGGCGATGGGCTCTAATGTGGCCCCTGCATATGTGGGCATATTTATGCACGTATGAGTCTACCCATATCATGCCAAAGTACGGCGCTAAAATACTTTACTATAAGAGATTTATAGAGGATATTTTTTTGTTGTGGAATAGCACTGAGAGTGAATTTGAAGTGATGTTGGCTGAATTGAATAGCTTGAACTGTGCGGTTTACTGGACACTCTAGTACAAAAAGTATTACTATTTTGGCCATAACTAACCCAATAGAGGAGGAGATTGGAGACAACTTTATACAGGAAAGATACTGATCGCAATACCATCCTGCACGCAAGGAGCAATCACCCGCCGAGTTTGCCCATTTTGCAATTTATGTATTACATAATAATACGAATCCTGTTACAGCCGAGTTACAGATTGAAGAGATGCGCAATTGCTTTTTTGAAAGAGGCTATAACAGGTTCTATTCACATTCTATGGGTGTCGTGGACACTCATGGGTGGGAATAGTCCAGTCGGGATTGTGGGCGGGAGGGATGTAGGTGCTGGTATTGTGACCAGCGGTCCACTGACTGCAGGGTTACATAACTAGGATGGGTGTGTATCGCGTGGTCACCATACCAACACTGGCATCCCGGCATTGAGATGTCCGGCGGGGGAAGGGGAGCGAGCGCAATGAAGCCCCTTCAGGGTACCAGGTGAAAAATTCTGCCAGTCAGTATAAAACGGTTGCTGGTATGACTAAGTTTGGGAGGAGCACCATTACTATATACACACCCCCACTGGAAAGGTTTCCAATTAATGAATCATGGTATGAGAGCTCCTTGAGGCATTGTCACTCATTACAGGAGGCCCTATAGCGCTTCATGTCTTGGCCTATACATGGCCAGAAAAAGCTACTTAGGTACAGGGTCCCTGTCTTGCAGACCTCCAAGTGACCAGCTACAGGGATGGGCTAATGTTAGCAACTGTATCTCTAGTATCAGTCACATTGGTGGATAGTATACTCGCTAGAAGCAGTAATATGGCCCTGGTACCTTGTCCTCACTCGCTGAGCTCCTGCAAGTACCGTTCCTTGTTATTTTTACAAGACTGCTCCATCTCTGCCTAGGCTTGAGTTCCATTGCATGTTGCTTCTGTTGAGAGGTATATCTATGTACTGTAGTAGGGTAACTAGTTTCCAAGTTACATTGCAGGGTTCCACAAATAATTGCATCTTGTATCTTTCAGCTCCACCTGGGGTGTATACTCAGGAGTAAGTGAATCCATTGCTCTCCTCAATAGGACCATGCCATGTAAATGCTCTCTGCAAATGCAGCCATCTTGCTGTGCTAACCTATAGGCTTTTGACAGAAATCTAAATGCAATTGTGCAAAGTCGATACATTACAAAATACTTGGTTTTGCACCAGTCTATCTAGTAAGTTTAAGGTCCCTTCTTGCTGCTTAGAAATATTGTTATTTATTTATTACCAGTTACTTATATAGTGCACACATTTTCCTTAGCGCTTTACAGAGAACATTTGGACATTCACATCAGTCCCTGTCCCAGTGGAGCTTACAATCTATATTCCCTACAACATGTACATACACACACACACACACTTACACACTAGGGTTAATTTGTGTTGGGAGCCAATTACCCTACCAGTATATTTTTGGAGTGTGGGAAGAAACCAGACTACCCAGAGGAACCCACGCAAGTACAGAGAGAATACACAAACTCCACACAGTTAGGGCCATGATGGGAAACAAATCCATGACCTCAGTGAAGTCACTTAAATGACTATTAAGACAGTTTCAGCAGGAATATGGGACTTGCTGGAGAACAGACATATAATAGGACTCAGGAATTGCTACACAAATCCATTTGGTAATAAACAAAAAGGCAACACCACATCGCTGGCAGTCGCCAGTTGTGCACAACATAGGGGGGCAGGTTACTGGGCCAAAGAGGCAACTGTATATGTTCAAGTAGTCAGTTATCTAACATGTCCCTTAGAAGAACATAATTACAGTGGGTACTGGGTGCTACCACTATGGAGCCCGCACCCAAGCGGATTATACTTTCCTAGTGTGATCCAGATATCAGTTACAGTCACTTAAGTTGCATTTTAACATGGAGCATAGTGTATTTGCCATGAAATATTCCATCGGCCTCTACATGGAAATCACAGGCTTTAATTATAAGTGTGTCCTCTGGTTTTGTATAAATAATGGATTTTTTTTAAATGTTGCTGTAAAGTAAGGCCTGCCAATGATTGCTACGCAGTGTGTCCCAAGCCTGTTCATACAGACGCTGAACAACAGATATATTATGGATCCTGATCAGCCTCTGGGGCTTTCATTTTTGCTATTGCAAATGTTTTTGCCTCCCCTAACTGATGTGAAATCGCCACCAGATCTTCCCAAGTCTAACAAGGCTTTCTGTAGAAGTGCTTTTACAACTTCCGGCGTGGCTTCAGTTCATACTTGCCAAGAGCTGCCACATCAAATTAGCCTCCGATTCCCTTCATGCCAGTAAATAATCTTGCCTGTTTAATGCCTCGTCATCACTCTGATTAAGGGGACACTGCAATCAGAAGCACATCTGTTTAAAACGTCTAGGAAACTGCACTAGTAATGACTGTAGGATCATGGTTTCTTAATATGCACAAATACCCTCACACGTTTCTAAACATAACATCATGTTTCTATATCAATTATGAATAACTGCATTTTTTTAAGTGTGTTCATTAATAACTTCATATTTCAGTGGAAGTGTGCAAACATTCATATTTTTATTACTTATTAATAACTTGATCTCATGAGAAAACAGGAAGTGGAATTTCTAGTATTTGTCACCTAGGCCTGGAAAATGAAATCATGATTTAATGAGCTCAGAATCCAAGGCTATTGGCTGTAAACAGTAACGTTGATTATCCAAGAAAACACAAGAAGTGACATGAAAACTGAAAAGAAATGAAGTGGGATTAGGCCCAACTTTTGCCAAGTGGAAAGATGAATAAACAGTATAAATAACTACAGCTTTCTGTGGCTAACACACCTAGAGAAGGTATTATACATGGCATACAAGAGAGCCAAGGCCAGAGTGCAAGATACTTGGGTGCTCAAAATCATAACTGTACCTACAGTATCACACTTCAGCAAAGAGTAAAAGCTGTATGGACCTCTTGGAAGTACGAAATAAGCAGCTGTGTGTACAGTTCATGCAAACTTAATTAAAAGCTTATTTAAGACAACTGACTATGGTCTAATCAGGATTTTGTTCTAATTTCTTTGTCTTCTGTTCTCCCATGTGTAAAGTTTTCAATGGGGCAAGCGCAGAAAAACCTGGAGCCAATCAGATAGAACATCAGAATATTTACAGCAGAACAGAATAGCCTTCATTTAAGGAAGGAAATGGACAAGCTTAAAATCTATAGGGAAATAGGCATTGATACACAGGAATAGGTACAACTTATTGCAGATTGCAAAGGTTCTTGGCGGGCTGTATGATATGGTCACCCCGCAATGTTGGCTTAGAGTCAGGATGATGTGGAAGTGAATAAAAACTAAATATGTGAAGTTATGTGTGGACTGTACAGAGGGGATGTAATTGGATAGGAAAGTTTATGAAGGTTATGTGGGCGGTTCTGGAATCTGATAAGCTTGCCTGTGGGTGCAGCCTGAAATTTTTTTTAATCATGAGTGGAAGCGAGATATGCATGTGGATGAGAGACGCAGATCTTGTGCAGAGCGGAGAGGTCAAGTAGGGAAATATTTTGAGATAAGCGGAGAGATGTATGTTGGTGCACGTAGGTGCCTTGTATGTAAGTAAAAGCATTTTATATTGAATAAGGTAGAATACTGGTAACCAATGGAGGGACTGGCAGAGCGGATCTGCAGATGATGAATGGTTGGCGAGGAAGGTCAGCCTCGCTGCTACATTCAAAATGGATTACAGTGGTGAGAGCCTATTTTTGGGAAGACCAATAAAGAGACTATTGCAATAATCAATACAGGAGATAACAAGTGCATGGATTAGAGTTTTTGCGGTGCCTTGTGTAAGATATTTTATTTTGGATATATTTTTAGATGTTTGCGCCATTTTGAGACAGATTGAATGTGGAGAATAAAGGCAGGGAACATGTGGGGTAGGGTTTATTGTTGGGTTATCAAAAGAAATATAGATATCAAATTGGTAACTACTATTGGCCAGTGGAAATCTAATTAATTCTGTTTTGGAAATATTAAGTTTGAGGTGGGAGATGACATCCAAGATGAAATGTCAGAAAGGCATTCGGTGAGGTGGACCAATACAGATGGTGACATATCTGGGGAGGATACTGAAATCCGAAAGAGCTGATTAGTTTGCAAAAAGATGTGGTACAGATTGAGAATAGCAGAGGACCTGGTGGCCACACATGGTACGTCGTGTACAGACGATGCGACCGGAGGTCCGAGGGCTGACATATTGGGCGGTCCCTACACACGGGGCAATCCGGTGTCTGACTGCCCGCTATGCCGGCCCCCCCTGCATAGGATAGTCAGCCGCATTACTGATTATTTGAACATGCAGAAAGATCAGGCGAAGCGACTGATGACCCCATGGGAGCGCAAAATAAATATCATGCACACACACGGAACGATATCACTGTTTTATCGTTCTAATGCGTCGGATCGTCAGCTATATCGTACCGTGTGTGGGGGCTCAAGACTGAGCCTTCCAGTACTCCATCTGGCAGATGTAGAGAAGATGATAATTTAGATAAAGTAACACTGAAAGAGCGATTAGGCAGGTAGTATGAGTACAAAGAAAGGGCTGTGCCATGGAGACCTAGGAATTGTAGTGTTTTTATGAGAAGAGAGTGGTCAACAGAGCCAAAAACAGCAGAGACATCTAGAAAAATAAGAAGTGAGTAGTGGCCTTTAGACTTCCCACTGACCAGATCATCTACTTCAGTCTGTGCTGTCTCTGTGGAGTGTTGGGAACACACAAGTAACACGATTGGGAGTGCACTGCATTAATATCCAGAACTATACAAGTAACACAACTGTGAGTGCTCTGCACTACTATACAGAAGTATATAAGGAACATGAGTGCAAGTGCACTGCACTACTATACAGAAGCACAAAAGGAACCTGACTACGAGTGAACTGCACTAATATAAAGTACAAAAGGATCATGACTGTGAGTGCACTGCACTACAATACAGAAGTACAAAAAGAACATGACTGAGTGCACTGCACTACTATACAGAAGTACAAAAGGAACATGACTGAAAGTGTATTGCACTACTATAAAGTACAAAAGGTTAATGACTGCGAGTGTACTGCACTACTATACAGAATTACAAAAAGAATGACTGAGTGTACTGCACTACTCTACAGAAGTACAAAAGGAACACGACTGCGAGTACACTGCACCAATATACAGAAGTACAAAAGAACCACGACTGTGAATGTACTGCACTACTACTGTATACAGAAGTACGAAAGGAATATGACTGCAAGTGTATTGCATTACTATACAGAAGCACAAAAGGAACATGACTGCAAGTGTACTGCACTACTATAAAGTACAAAAGGATCATAACTGCAAGTGCACTGCACTACTATACAGAAGAACAAAAAGAACATGACAGAGTGCACTGCACTGCTATACAGAAGTACAGAAGGAACATGACTGAGTGCCCTACACTACTATACAGAAGTACAAAGGAACATGGCTGCAAGTGCAATGCACTACTACAGTATACAGAAGTACAAAAGGAACATGACTGCGAGTGCACTGCACCAATATACAGAAGGAGTATGACTGCGAATGTATTGCACTACTACTGTATACTGAAGTACAAAAGGAATATGACTGCAACTGTACTGCACTACTATACAGAAGCACAAAAGGAACATGACTGCAAGTGTACTGCACTACTATAAAGTACAAAAGAGTCATAACTGTGAGTACACTGCACTACTATACAGAAGAACAAAAAGAACATGACAGAGTGCACTGCTATACAGAAGAAGTCCAAAAAGAACATGACTGAGGGGATAATTCAGAGTTGATTGCAGCAGCAAATTTGTTAGCAGTCGGGCAAAACCATGTGCACTACAGGGGGAGCAAATATAACATTTGCAGAGAAAGTTAGATTTGGGTGGTTTTTTTTGTTTCTGTGCAGAGTAAATACTGCCTGCTTTATTTTTACACTGCAATTTAGATTTCAATTTGAACACACCCCACCCAAAACTAACTCTCTCTGCACATGTTATATCTGCCCCCCTTGCAGTGCACATGGGTGGTCATTCCGAGTTGTTCGCTCGTTGCCGATTTTCGCTATACTGCGATTAGCCGCTAACTGCGCATGGTACGCAGAGCGCATGCGCTTAGTTATTTTACTAAAAACTTAGCTGTTTAGCTATAGCGTCTGCTGCGCTTTTCAGTCGCACTGGTGTTCGGTAAATGATTGACAGGAAAGGGGCGTTTCTGGGCGGCAACTCAGCGTTTTCCCGGCGTTGGCTAAAAAACGCAGGCGTGTCAGGGAAAAACGCGGGAGTGTCTGGAGAAACGGGGGAGTGGCTGGCCGAACGCAGGGTGTGTTTGTGACGTCAAACCAGGAATGAAACGGCCTGAGCTGATCGCAGTGTAGGAGTAAGTCTCGAGCTACTCAGAAACAGCTAAGAATTTTCTATTAGCAATTCTGCTAATCTTTTGTTCGCAATTCTGCTATGCTAAGATACACTCCCAGAGGGCGGCGGCCTAGTGTGTGCAATGCTGCTAAAATCAGCTAGCGAGCGAACAACTCGGAATGACCCCCATGGGGCCTAATTTAGAGTTGGATCGCAGCAGCAAATTTGTTAGCAGTTGGGCAAAACCATGTGCACAGCAGGGGGGGGCAGATATAACATGTGCAGAGAGAGTTAAAGATTTGGGTGGGGTGTGTTCAAACTGAAATCTAAATTGCAGTGTAAAAATAAAGCAGCTAGTATTTACCCTGCACAGAGACAAAATAACCCACCCAAATCTAACACTCTCTGCAAATGTTATATCTGCCACACCTGCAGTGCACACGGTTTTGACCAACTGCTAACAAATTTGCTGCTGCGATCAACTCTGAATTGCCCAGAGTGCCCTACACTACTATACAGAAGTACAAAGGAACATGGCTGCAAGTGCAATGCACTACTACAGTATACAGAAGTACAAAAGGAACATGACTGCGAGTGCACTGCACCAATATACAGAAGGAGTATGACTGTGAATGTACTGCACTACTACTGTATACTGAAGTACAAAAGGAATATGACTGCAAGTGTACTGCACTACTATACAGAAGCACAAAAGGAACATGACTGCAAGTGTACTGCACTACTATAAAGTACAAAAGGATCGTAATCGCGAGTGCACTGCACTACTATACAGAAGAACAAAAAGAATATGACTGAGTGCGTACTGCACTGCTATACAGAAGAAGTACAAAAGGAACATGACTGAGTGCACTACACTACTATACAGAAGTACAAAGGAACACGGCTGCAAGTGCAATGCATTACTACAGTATACAGTAGTACAAAAGGAACATGACTGCGAGTGCACTGCACCAATATACAGAAGAAGTACAAAAGGAACATGGCTGCAAAAGTGCACTGCACTACTATAAAAAAAAGCATATGTTAAAAATGTTGAATCTACGCACATTTGCAACGCACTTGTTTTACTGTATAATCATTTCCCTCCAAAATCAGATTATAAAATTATATTTATCTCACCTTTGATGTATAATATATATATATATATATATATATATATATATATATATATATATATATATTATAAAAATCACAATACAACATAAGTTTTGTCACACGAGATGGGCTCTGGGAATCTCAGCTGAAAACAAACTCTTGCACATAGTGAAATAAACGCCAAGAAGGGTTGAAATATATTTTATTTAAATAACACAACTTGGGCACTTTAATAACATCTGAGGATTTACAGTATTATTTCTCTATTACAGTGCAGTTTTTATAAACACATTAACATTTCAGGTTATGTGCAGTTAAAGTGACTTTTACAGACAGAAACATTCTGAATCCCTTTTCCTCCTAGGATAAAGCAGGCAGGAACTTACTATGGTGCAATGAGCAGGAATCGGATATTCCATTACTTATAGTAAAACTAGGTTGTCTTACAAATGTCCTTAAATCCCCAATTATTTTTGCAGACTATAGTTCTTTTTCCAGTCTTACCCAGAATCCTTGTCTGGAATCCTGCTGCCTCAGCGACCTTTGCAGACATTTGTTCAAATATACTGATATAAAAGTACTCTAATTTTGCTTTCCACCTTGTTCCATGCATTAAGTTAATGTGACAAAGCTCGTTTATTTGAATAGGTCCAAGTAATCCTGAGATAACAATGAGTGGGGGTCATTTAGAAAGTCACAATAGACCCACAAATGCCGTTGATGTCATGAACGTTATATTATAGCTGTTACTTCAGAATGAGCTGAGCTTACACCCGCTGGGTGGAACAGGGTTTGGAATAAAAGCTTTCCTTGGGGCTGCAGGCTAGGAAGTGGAGGATCAGTGAAAAGGTTTTTTTTTTCCCATTGTTAAATATTAAAATTATCTGCAAGGAGTGGAGATTGTGCATGTATAAAAAGACTGCTCAGTTTGCGGTGTTGCCACATGCATTTTTGGCTCAACAAACGTATCTGAAAATTGCACAACCTCAGTTGTGGACAAAATTGATACATTACTTGAAAGAAAAGAATCAGCTAATGAATTCCTTTCCCTCATGCAGCCAAAGTAAGGCACAATATACATGACACTGCTAGGAGTTCATTGAAATGTGAATAAGTGTGAAACAAGCAGGGAATGGGATGAAAAACATTAAGGGGTCGATCCAATTATGTGCGAGTTACACTGGCGTTTCTATAATGGGTGCACCCATGTTTTTCAGTGCTTATATTTACAGAGTCTGGCGCCCATTGCGGCAGCTCTCTAAAAGCACTACAAAAAAGGCACGGCAGCCATTTTCCCAGTGTTTTGTGCATGCGCAGTAGGAGCCCTGTGCATGACTAATAGACTTTAGCACATCACTAGAGTCTACTAGCGGCACCATGACACACAGACTGCTGGCTAGAGAAAGAGGAGGTGGCTCATACGGAGTCTACACACACTCCCCCCTCTTCTCTTAAAACGCCCCTGGCCAATTGTATTCTGCGAGCTGTTCACATGGCGAACTCACACTACGAATTGCATTTGCGATCCAATTCCAAACTCACATTGGTTTTTCAGAGGAAATTCTCAGTAAAAATATTGGGACTTGCTTCAGAACCCCTTGGACCTCACAATCCCCCCCCCCCTCCTCCCATGGCTACTTAGGCATTTGGAAGTCTTCAATTAGCTTAACTGGGACACCATTTACATGTTGTTATTAAGGTTAAAAAATTACCTCAAATTACCTTAAAATCAAACTTTTACATGTTTTATGCACCCCAAATTTAAAGTATTAATTTCAATAAAACTAAATAGCTTTTATAAAAAAAATCTAAAATTACTCCAAAACCACCTTTTTTTTCTACTTTATTTGCATTACTCGTTTCAGCACAAAGCAGCCATTTTACACCTTTTTGGAGATTCCAGTACTTTCCTTATGACCACTAATAGCCTTCTGTATGATTCTACTAACAAAGATGTGACTTTTTTGGGGGTCCAGGAAGGTCACCCCAATTATTTCATGCACTACTCCCAGGTCACATTTTGTAGTAAATTTCCACACCCTCGCCGCGTGTGCCGCGAGTAGGCATCTCTAATTGGATCTTGCATTTCTTGAGACTATATATATGTGCGACATTTGCGAGTTTCATGAAACAAATGTTCACAGACTCGTACATAATTAGATCAAGCCCTAAAAGTTTAAATGTAACGACTGGAGTGAGTAAAATGTTTTAGTAGAAGTGTGACACCTTCAGTGGTAAATACATGCTCCTGCAATAATCACACACTTTGGGTTCTCAGATAGCGTGTGCACAATGTGGGTGTGAACATGTGTATGTTCCACTAAGTCATACAAATAATACTGTCCACAGGCGGTCTGTTATCAGCAGAAAAATACAGTATGCTTTTTTGTGTGACTGTACCATATAATACTTTTAAATAAATAGTTTCAAAGACATAGGGGTATATGCAATAGCGGGCGAATTCGCGGCAATTATCGCCGTTTTTTCAATTCGACCAAATTCGCCAGGTGAATTCCGGAAGGTGGCTTCCGGAATTCACCATATGCAATGAAAAACGGATTCGCCAGAGTCGCGGGCGAAAATCGGCCGATTTGGCGGATTTTGCCGCGATTTTAAAAAACGGGAAAAAACGGGGAAAAACCCGAAAAAAAAATGGCGTGGGGTCCCCCCTCCAAAGCATAACCAGCCTCGGGCTCATCGAGCTGGTCCTGGTTCTAAAAATGCAGGGGAAAAATCGGCCAGGGATCCCCCGTATTTTTAAAACCAGCACCGGGCTCTGCGCCTGATGCTGGTGCCAAAAATACGGGGGACAAAAAGAGTAGGGGTCCCCCGTATTTTTAACACCAGCATCGGGCTCCACTAGCTGGACAGATAATGCCACAGCCGGGGGTCACTTTTATGCCGTGCCCTGCGGCCGTGGCATCAAATATCCAACTAGTCACCCCTGGCCGGGGTACCCTGGGGGAGTGGGGACCCCTTCAATCAAGGGGTCCCCCCCCCCAGCCACCCAAGGGCCAGGGGTGAAGCCCGAGGCTGTCCCCCCCCATCCAATGGGCTGCGGATGGGGGGGCTGATAGCCTTTGTGATAAAAAAAAAGATATTGTTTTTTCCATTAGTACTACAAGTCCCAGCAAGCCTCCCCCGCAAGCTGGTACTTGGAGAACCACAAGTACCAGCATGCGGGAGAAAAACGGGCCCGCTGGTACCTGTAGTACTACTGGGAAAAAAATACCCAAATAAAAACAGGACACACACACCTTGATAGTAAAACTTTATTTCATACGCCGACACACACATACTTACCTGTGTTGACACGCCGACTGCAACGATCTCCGACGATCCGAGGGTACCTGTCAAAAAATGATACTCACCTTCCAGCGTCCAGAGGTCCAGGTCCAGAGGTAAATCCACGTACTTTGTAAAAAAACAAACCGAACACGATCCACCGGACTAATGAAAGGGGTCCAATGTTTTCACATTAGACTCCTTTCCCCGAATGCCGGGACATCACGTGACTCCTGTCACTGATGTCCCTTCAGCCAATCAGGAAGCGCTACTGCCGTGGCGCTCACCTGATTGGCTGGACGCCGTCTGTACTCTGACAGCGCCTCGCAAAGCCGCTCCATTACTTTCAATGGTGGGAACTTTGCGGCTAGCGGTGGGGTCACCCGCCGGTCAGCCGCTGACCGGCGGGTGACCTCACCGCTAGCCGCTAAGTTCCCACCATTGAATATAATGGAGGGAGCTGTGCGATGCGCTGTCACAGCGATCAGCCAATCAGGTGAGCGCAACGAAGTTGCGCTTCCTGATTGGCTTAGAGACCTGTCAGTGACAGCTGTCACTGACAGGTCTCAATCGTGGAAAGGTGTCCCATGTGTCAGCATGGGACCCCTTTCAGTCCGTTCTGGAGCGGGTATTTGCGTTTTCTTTTTTTGCCAAGTACGTGGATTTATCTCTGGACCCTGAGGTGAGTATATTGAACTTTGCTTTTCAGGTATCCGTGGATTCTACATGGAGAAGAGGACCGATGTCGGCGTGTGAACATAGGTAAGTATGTGTGTGTCGGTAGTGTGAAATAAAGTTTTACTGTCGACGGTGTGTGTGTCCTGTTTTTATTTGGGTATTTTTTCCCCAGTAGTACTACAGGTACCAGCGGGCCCGCTTTTCTCCCGCATGCTGGTACTTGTGGTTCTCCAAGTACCAGCTTGCGGGGGAGGCTTGCTGGGACTTGTAGTACTAATGGAAAAAAAATATCTTTTTTTTATCACAAAGGCTATCAGCCCCCCCATCCGCAGCCCATTGGATGGGGGGGGACAGCCTCGGGCTTCACCCCTGGCCCTTGGGTGGCTGGGGGGGGGGGACCCCTTGATTGAAGGGGTCCCCACTCCCCCAGGGTACCCCGGCCAGGGGTGACTAGTTGGATATTTGATGCCACGGCCGCAGGGCACGGCATAAAAGTGACCCCCGGCTGTGGCATTATCTGTCCAGCTAGTGGAGCCCGATGCTGGTGTTAAAAATACGGGGGACCCCTACTCTTTTTGTCCCCCGTATTTTTGGCACCAGCACCAGGCGCAGAGCCCGGTGCTGGTTTTAAAAATACGGGGGATCCCCTGTCAATTTTTTCCCCGCATTTTTAGAACCAGGACCAGCTCAATGAGCCCGAGGCTGGTTATGCTTTGGAGGGGGGACCCCACGCCATTTTTTTTTCTGATTTTACCGTTCCAGCAATAAAAAAAAAATAAAAAAAATAATAATATTTTAAAAAATATATAAATAATATTTGTGCCTCCCCCCCAAAAAAAAAAAAGTACCTAATCCCTTCTAATATAAATAGATCTGCTATTCCCCCCCAAAAAAACACCAAAAAAAACATGTTTAAATTTTTTTTATTTGTTTTCACCCTCCAAAGTGTGGCGGATTGAAAATGACGAATTTGCTGTCTAAAAGCACTGCTGTCGAATTTCCAAACTTGAATTGAATATGCTTTGGTCGAATTGCAGCACTTGTATCATTGCAGAAAAGTCGAATTTGCAAAAAGTCGAATTTCAAAAAGTCGAATTTTGAAAGTCCGTTTTTTGGTCGGAAAGCACTGCATTGCATAGGCGAATTTTTTTTTTTGGTCGAAAATGACCCGAAATTCGCCAATTTCGGGAATTCGACCACAATTGCATATACCCCATAAATTGTCATGGTTTCACACGGAAACAACAGATTTACAAAATAAAATATTCTATTAAAATGAACTGTATTTTCATAATGATGCACCGTTACAGCAGACATGTTACAGAAGTCATCAAAATAGATGATTTTCTGGAATATTAATAAGTTAATGTGGTAATATTATTAGAAAAATTATTTTGAGTTATGAATATAAATTTGTTAGTTCCAGTTATTTCTATGGAGATGGAAACTATCCAATCAAAACACTTCGGGTGGGATGTAATGCAGCCCGAGTTCAGTGGCCATACGGGATGCTGGCCGAAGTCGGACCTTTTTTTAAAGGGGCAAGGTAAAACCATGCCTTGCAAGTGATTGCACCTTTAAAAAAACAACAGAGTTCGTTCGGCATTACATCCCACCCGAAGTGTTTAGCTGCACAGACAGTGTAAGGGTGGAGGAGTCTTAAGACAAACATGAAATAGAATTAAATGAACCTTGCTTCTTAGCGAATTGTTAAGCAGCATTCTCATGAATGTCTTATCACCCACAAAATGTGCCTTAAGTGTGTGTAGGCTAAATGTTCACTTAAGACAAATTGCATTTGTGTTATGTTTTATACAACACACTTAGGGAGCTACTGTATATATTATCACTAATGGCCCTGTTACAAAGGCAGAAGCGCTAGTTTCCACATATTTTAAATAACGTGCCCTTTCATAGATATGCAGGTAGGCGGATATGGAGGCAGGGCTAGACTAGTTGCATAATTAAGCCCCACTGCCTCTTGGTTAAAATACTGCTAATTATGCTTATTTTAATAGGGGATTTGGGTAAAATGATGAAACTACCATAGAATCGTATCATTAGGTCCACCCTCACCTTATTTACTGTAGATTCCCATTATTATTCTTCCCATTCTGCAGCACTTCACTAGGAAATGGGTGGGATGCGGGAGAGGTGCCTACTCTTCTGGGGGTGATGGGCACTACCCGCAAAAATCGGATGTCTCCTGCAGGTTCCGAGAGAGTAGGCAAGTATGTTTTAACACTAAATCATAACTTGATAGAATGTTGACAGATAAACTTTTTGCAATAGTCACAAAGATACAAGTTAACATACTCTGACAGCAGTTAACTAAAGTGACAGTGCGCGCCAAGTAATCAGCCATTTTAGATTACAAACAGTTGTCTTCAGTAGTTCTATCTGCAGGAAAACTGATGTACAGTATACATAAAATCATACATGGCAACTCCCGAAATGGTGGGTAATCTTGTGACAGCAAATTGTGTAATCATGGCCCTGACACAATGATGTGATGGTGTGTTTACGTCATCACACTGATGGCAGTGGGTGGAGCATGACGACACAAACTGTATGACAGTGCGCAGCAAGCTATGACACAAATTGTGTCATGTAGCCTCCACAATACCTTCTCCATGGAGTTTCAATTAAGACTAGGGGGGATATCCAATTATCCCCGTTAAAACATTGGGTTAAAAAAAACGTTTATCGGACTTTTTTCCGATGTTTCACCATTTTGTTTTTACATGCTATCCAGTTAGATCGCGTGTAAAAAAAAACAAAACCTTTCTCCCGAAAATACACAGGTTCAGTGAAACCTGTGCATTTTTGGGTGAAACAGCCCCGTTTTTGCACGAAAACGGGGCTGTCTCCGGGGATTCTGCTTCACTTGTCGGAGGCAGGTGAAACAAAATCCCTGATAAGACGCGGCATATCGGGGCTAATTAGATTGTCCCGCCGGGGGCTATTAGCCCCGGTAAAAAAACAGGGCTAATTGGATATCCCCCAAGGTATTGGTGGAAGTTTCTAATACCCAATTTACTTAATGTTACTTTCAAATTGGATTACTACTCTTCACAAATGTACAGAAGGATAGTAAATGCGACAGTAATTTTAGTATCCTATATGACTCTACAGATACTAATCAAGGTCCCCCCCCCAAAAAAAAAATCTGAAAAATCAACAACGTTTGGAACAGATTTACATGACAGAAGTGTGGAATTTTGTTTACAGCTCTCACTCAATTAACACTTAATTTCTTATATGTACATTAGTTTCCCAATTACACTTGGTATGACAATGAACCTATTGTAGGGGATATTTGGTTACATTTGGTTTTGACACATTTTGCTTACTGGTCCAAAATGCATCATGGAAGAAATGAAGACTAAATCTTAATAGATTATTTACTTCTTCAGATATGTTCATAACAAAAAAAAAATTAAGTTTTACATCCGAAGAACAAAGTGAATAAAATAGAAGGAAGGCATGAGGAAAACAATTACAGTGCTAAAATCACCAAGTCATTACGTTCCACAAATGTGTAAAAATCACCTAGTACTATATTATACAGTATTCTGTAACATGTACTGGCATCAACTGATACAAGGTCTCCACCCACTGCATAGAGAAAGGAGGAATAATCCTAAATTCTCTAGAATCACCATTTTCTTATATACAATGAAAGTAGTTCTAAGACTAAAACTAGCCTAAGGTTAGATTTTACCAGTTACGTTGCTTAAAATGTCACGTTTCAGGGTCAATTTAGAATTGTGCAAGCTGGGCTCCATTCACTGTGCACGTTTATTCTTTGTACAGTACCGTTAGCCACCCAGAATCTGTGCACTTAATTTGAAGCTGTCATCATCATTATCAGGATCAAATGGGGAGTGTTCCAGCGCTTTAGTCTTAAGATGTGTGGGGTGTTTTACAAAAACAAACAGGAAAATAACTGGCTGAGTCCAAAAACATACAGTCCAAATGATACATGCTCACCAATTTATCAATGTGAACTAACCTAGTGTAATATTGCATCGTTATCCGCCGGTGATTGTAGGTTGCACTGGTGGCTTTCACACCTTCTGTGTTCCTCAGGATTCTCACAAAGGGTTACAGACTAAACAACATACAGCAGTATGTACTGCCGTGTATGGTGAATCGGACCAAATAAATCCTTTAAAATGGTACTCTCCCTTTATTAATGTGTTATTAACTATGGACATTCATTAACAATCCAGATGTCCATCAGTTCAATAGTAGTGGAATAAAGTCATTATAGAGAGTTATAAGGACTTAAGCTAAAGAGCTAGGGTGTACTTATAAAAAATAATGTCTAATTAGGGATGGTTCTCCCAATTTAAGAGACAATCAATATAGAAATAATTTACTATTTATTCAAAGATGGAGAGACTTCAACCTTAAAGCATAAAATAATTGCATTTAAAATAAAAGTATTAAAATAAAAACAAAAATACTAAAAGCAAAAAATATTATTAGATAGAAAATAAGCAATGCTGGGGAGAATGGGAACATCGAAAAATAGTAATCTCAAAATAGCTACATCTAACTACTGCCTGAAGAAGCAGAAGAGATCTGAGGTAAACATTGAAGCTACAGTATTTGGAGGTTACTATTTTCCACAGCTAGTAAAAACATTGCCCTTTAAAATATTTGGGCATAAACATGATCTGAAGTGCTGGGTTTCTTCGTAAATAACCCCTACTGTATGTTGTTTTTTCTTCTATCCCTATTAGAGTATCCTGAGGAACACCTACCAGAAGGTTTGAAAACCACATGTGCAATCACCGGCGGGCAATGGTGCAATATTACCCAGGGCTCGATTACATGGGCGAGCATATATCATACTGTACTGAGTGTATGCTTTCATACTCACATAGTGAAGATTAGATTTGTTTTCCTCTTTTGTTGGTAAAATAACCCACAGGCCTGAAACACCCCCCTATTTGATCCCGCTATCTTGTATGAATTTATTAAGTTCTAAAAGTTTAATCTTTTTCATTGGTGCTAGTTATCTTCACTTCTCATTGTTATCATACTTAGGACACATTTGCAATAGCCTATACTTGGTACACAAAGTGCCCACAAACAGGAGTATGTATGCTTTGCCCCAACTCTACATAGCCCACAATTCTGTAGACACACCCTCACTGACCATTGCATATGTGAGAGTCCCATGTTACAACCCAGTTATGCCGCTTCAATTGCAATTGAAGATGCAAATTAGACGCTTAGGACTCATATTTGCATATGCTTTGTTCCAGAGCATTCACTATACCCTCCGCAAACAGGGGCAAATTCTGCTCTGCAGCAGACACAGTACTGTATGTATAAGTGCAGTTTGGTAAAAGTACTTGTGCTAATCTTGTAAGTGTATAGTTAAGTATACAGTGCCCAGGAGGTCCCAACCTTCCTGATCAACCTCCATACTCTAATATATATTATTTTTTAATATGTTACAGAACACATAGGCTCTCTTTGTGAACGTACGTCAGCCCTGCTGTACAGCATGATTTTGTGTCTTGTTCTACTAAAAAAATAAGTTAATAGAAGTCTTACAGTGTTTATTAGGATTCAGCAGTAGGCAGTTCCCATGATCCAGGAGAATGCACTGATCATCCTGTGCGCCACAGTGAGCCTTTCATAGCATAAAAAAGTAAAGTATTATTTATTTCGAGGTTAACAATAGCAGAAACCACTTTTCCCGTATGAAAATAATGTAAAACAAAAATATAGAAGAAAATGCTCAACACTTGTCCAACAACTGACTATTTCCAGGATTATTTTTTTCCCCCATTAACTATAATTAGCTGAATGATGTCGTACCATATGTGCAGACCCTCCAAAATGCAATCATGGGATAAACAAATTCACGTGGCATTTTAGCTCTTGTGCATATGTAACTCTTCATTATATCACAACACACTGACATTTTAAAGGCTACAAAATATACGTTAGAAATATCAATATCTAGGTAATCACTTTTAAAATATGTACATCTCACCAACAAAATATTTTCAAGGTTATTTAAAAAATAAAAAAAAGTATATTTGGATTACAGACCAATTATTACAGCAGAAGGTTAAGTCGATGCCTCTAGTACATAACGTTTCTAGTGCCAACTGTACCGCTCATTTGTATCTTGCTGCACAATTTAACCAAACTGGGTGCGCTTTCCTGGATTCTCTTACAGAACAGCAGCTCAGAAAGTCTATCTACTGATGCCTATTAAAGAGTCCTGCCACAAAATCTATAAGGTGTACCTTTATATCCAAATATAATGTCCAGTCAGTGATTTATCAAACTTTTAACAAGTACCAATACGATCACATACATGTATATGAGATACCACGGGTTCAGTCAATAAGTTCAGCAGAACTAAATCTCCAGTTTCCGATATGGCAGGAGAAGGTGCCTACTCCTGAATAATAGGAAATTACTAATCCCAATATTTGTGTTTTCCAGAAGAATTTATTTAAATAAATTATATATTAAAAGAATTAAGTCTAGAATAAAAATACTTTGTCCACCCACTCAAATCTATCACCTATGAATTTAACAAGAAGCACAAGCCAATAAATGCAAAACACAATTATAAGAAAATAAATTATGACTAGAGTGTCTTTGAACCATTCAAGCAGAATATCAGATGGGCATTAAAGGATTATTTGTGGCTTCAATTTTGTCTGGTTAAATAACATAAATGAAAGATATTTTGTTATTTTAACATTAAAAGCACACCCAATGCTAAGACCTCACTTAGAGTATTGTAACAGTTATACTTTTTTCACTAAAACCAATCAGTGTGAAAATGGCAAGAGCTTCCAACCCCATAATCCATATGTATCTGCTTCCGTTTAAGTCGCACATATCTGAAAGCGGCACTACTATCTAGTAAGCGGTATTAGTGCAGGGCTACTCCATCTAGCTAAAAAACAATGTGGAGTGAAGCGGATTGCTGAAGTGAAGTATAAGTGGGAGAGATTGGGGCTTGTGATGGGCCCTCCTGCTTATACCTAACCATCTCATATGCCATTTCAAAGTTGGCTGGAACAGTGGATCTGCACCACCACCTTTTATTAGATGATTGCACAGCTTTAATAGATTTTAAAATTAAAAACAGAATATTTTTAAGAGTAAACAACAGGTAAAAGCACCTTGGTATGAAATGATTTGACACAGATAGTTCAGTAGATTCTGCTGGATGCGGTGCATGAAAACCCAGGACACTTTGTGATACAGTAGTTATGCTAACATAAATGACTTTTCCAAGGTCTCGCTCCGGTCAGCTTTTGGAATGTCTAAGCCTGGAGTTATAAAGCAAGCAAAAAAGGGCAGATGAGTGAGAAGATGGTCAAGGGGGATTCTCTTTGCTTTGTGCACCTTGCACCACAATCTCCTCCTTCTCCCATGGAACTTGCGTCGTTGGACACTTCAGTAGAAGCGCATGAGAAGAGGATCCCACATCCAATCCTGCTCCAACATCCCGCTGACAGAAAAGAGAGGTGGGGCGTCCAGCCGTTCCAGGTGCTGGCACATCGATAATGGTTGTGGGAAATTCAGAACGGGGGCGATCAAAGTCTTTATAAGGTACCTCCTCCCTGCTTTTCTTGCTTGGTGAGGGGGAGAGATGTTTCCTGTAAAGGACACTGTCATCCTGACCGACATTCCAGTTTTTACCGGGATCCACACACAACAAACTAAGGTTGTTCTCGCTGGGAGTATTTGGCTTTTTCTGGGGGTGACACAAAATACAATTGTCATACAGTACATACAAAAAAGGAGATAGGATGTGAGACTCACAATAACGATGAGAAGCGGATGACTAGTACAAGCATCCAAAATGTACATTTTTATATATTAAAAATTAATGAATTTAAATAGTGTACAGCAGGGGCATTCATCATGCGGCCCTCCAGTAGTTGTAGAACTACACGTCCCAGCATGCCCTGCACTGTTTTGTTGTTAGGGCATGCTGGGATGTGTAGTTTAATAACAGTTGGCGTGCTGCAAGTTGAATATCCTTGGTGTACAGGAGTAACCTGACATTAGTGTTAATTTTGTCGACAAAAATTGTGACTAAAAGTATTCGTTGACTAAAGTTTATTTCAGTACTAAAATTAAACTAAATTAGACTAACATGAAATGGAGAGCCCCTGACTAAATCTTAACTAAAACAAAGCAAAGAAAAGCAACTAAAACTAAAACTAAATTTAAAATCTTTGTCAAAATTAACACTGGATGTAGGGTTTTACATTTTTAAAGAACAATTATGTGTTCTAGATATTGGCAAAAAATAAATATGACCTACTGTAAAGGAAATATAATTGTGTATTGCACTTGTTTGTTCTAACAAACTTGAGGCATTCATTTGTATATGATATATGGGAGTACAACGGTAAGTCAGACTCAGTATGTAACACTTTCTCAGCCTTTTGAGCCCAGATTACCATACACAGTTAAAAGTATGCAAACTTCTCAAGGGAATTTTAGAGAAATGTTCTTCAGCAAAATCCATTACCATATCATTAAACTGTTTGCAAAAGTCATGACTAAAACAAACAAAAAAAAATATGTTTTTAAGTAAGCGACTAATACTAAATTGGAAATCCTTGTCAAAGTTAACACTGTCTGACATCCACTGCAGCTCCACTGAAAAGTGAAGTTTAGCCAAGAATCAAATTCCCAATATAGTACAGGTTGAGTATCCCATATCCAAATATTCCGAAATACGGAATATTCCGAAATACGGACTTTTTGCGTGAGACTGAGATAGTTAAACCTTTGTTTTTTGATGGCTCAATGTACACAAACTTTGTTTAATACTCAAAGTTATTAAAAATATTGTATTAAATGACCTTCAGGCTGTGTGTATAAGGTGTATATGAAACATAAATGAATTGTGTGAATGCAGACACACTTTGTTTAATGCACAAAGTTATAAAAAATATTGGCTAAAATGACCTTCAGGCTGTGTGTATAAGGTGTATATGTGACATAAATGCATTCTGTGCTTAGATTTAGGTCCCATCACCATGATATCTCATTATGGTATGCAATTATTCCAAACTACGGAAAAATCCGATATCCAAAATTCCTCTGGTCCCAAGCATTTTGGATAAGGGATACTCAACCTGTACAGACAAATTAGGCCACATAGGATCCATTCAGAATCAGTGGTGGATGCACAGACTTAGCCATCTTTTATCAGTGTGCAGTGTTTACTAGTCAAGTAGTTCAGTATAATACTGCCCACAGTATGGGCACCATTATGTGAAGGTGGTGGATTTCTTTTTCTCAAAGAAAATACAAAATTATGCTTTCTGTAAGGTACAGCCATGTTGTCCAGCAGGTGTCACCTGACAAACAGGATATTATGCTATTAATCCATGAAATGAAACCTGGATAACAAAAGTAAACTGACTGATGTTACACCTGCATTTCGGCAGCAGTATTTTATCTGCTGTCAGTTAATATCAGTAAAGTCTATGCTCTCTGCTGGTAGACTCACTGGTTCCAAGTGCTACCATATTTTCTCCCAGCAAAAAGCGCTGCAGGTCCATCAAAATGAATGCAAAAACGAGTTTTATGGTAAGAACTTTCCTTTGTTAAAACTCTTTCTGCGAGGTACACTGGGCTCCACAAGGAATGGACAATGGGGTGTAGAGTAGGATCTTGATCCGAAGCACCAACAGGCTGAAAGCTTTGACTGTTCCCAGAATGCATAGCGCCGCCTCCTATATCACCGCGCCTCCCTGCACAGGATCTCAGTTTTTAGTTAACCAGTCCAATGCAGTAGCAGGAAAAGAGACGACAACGGTTAGTAGCCACAACACCGCATTCTCACGACAGGAGACGTGTCAGCGGCTAATGTTATACCAACCTAAAGAAGCTAACTGCGATATGGTGGGCGCCTTGTGGAGCCCAGTGTACCTCGCAGAAAGAGTTTTAACAAAGGTAAGTTCTTACCATAAAACTTGTTTTCTGCTGCAGGGTACACTGGGCTCCACAAGGAATGGACAATGGGGATGTCCTAAAGCAGTTCCTTATGGGAGGGGACGCACTGTAGCGGGCACAAGAACCCGGCGTCCAAAGGAAGCATCCTGGGAAGCGGCAGTATCGAAGGCATAGAACCTTATGAACGTGTTCACAGAGGACCACGTAGCCGCCTTGCACAATTGTTCAAGGGTCGCACCACGTTGGGCCGCCCAAGAAGGTCCAACAGACCGAGTAGAATGGGCCTTAATGTGATCAGGAGCAGAGAGACCAGCCTTCACATAATCCATCTGGCCAGAGTTTGCTTGTGAGCAGGCCAGTCCCGTTTGTGAAACCCAAACACAACAAAAAGAGAATCAGATTTCCTAATAGGAGCAGTTCTCTTCACATAGATACGGAGAGCCCGTACCACATCCAAAGACCGCTCTTTGGGAGACAGATCAGGAGAAACAAGTGCCGGAACCACAATCTCCTGATTAAGGTGGAACGAAAAAACCACCTAAGGTAGATAGCCGGGACGAGTTCTAAGAACCGCCCGGTCACGGTGAAATATCAGATATGGGGAACTACAGGACAAGGCACCAAAATCCGACACTCTTCTAGCTGAAGCAATAGCCAGCAGAAACACCACCTTAAGGGAAAGCCACTTAAGGTTAGCTGAACCAAGAGGTTCAAACGGAGACTCTTGTAACGCCTCCAAAACCACCGACAAGTCCCAAAGAGTCACAGGCGGGACATAGGGAGGTTAGATACGCAACACGCCCTGAGTAAAGGTATGCACATCAGGTAAGGTCGCAATTTTTCTCTGAAACCACACCGACAAGGCAGATATTTGAACCTTGAGGGAGGCCAGACGCAGGCCTAAGTCCAGGCCCTGCTGAAGAAAAGCCAACAAGTGGCTATACTAAACTTGGAAGCGTCATAATCGTTACATGCGCACCAAACAAAGTAAGAATGCCAGACCCTATAGTAAATCCGAGCCGAAGCCGGTTTCCGGGCCCGCAACATAGTTTGAATGACCGCCTCAGAAAACCCTTTAGCCCTTAAGATGGAAGCTTCAAGAGCCACGCCGTCAAAGACAGCCGGGCTAGGTCCTGGTAGACACAGGGGCCCTGAATGAGGAGGTCTGGGCGTTGTGGAAGTAGATTTGGACGCTCTGACGATAGGCCTTGCAGGTCTGAGAACCAGTGCCGTCTGGGCCACGCTGGAGCTATGAGAAGCAGAATTCCTTTTTCATGCTTGAACTTCCGAATTACCCTGGGCAGGAGTGACACCGGAGGGAACACGTACGGCAGCCGAAACCTCCACGGTACCGCCAGCGCATCCACGAATGCTGCTTGAGGATCCCTTGTCCTTGCTCCGAAGACCGGAACCTTGTGATTATGTCGAGACGCCATCAGATCTACGTCTGGAAGGCCCCACCTTTCCATTAGGAGTTGAAACACTTCTGGATGGAGGCCCCACTCGCCGTCATGCATGTCCTGACGACTGAGAAAGTCCGCTTCCCAATTCAGGACTCCCGGAATGAATATTGCCGGTAGATGGTGTTCTGCCCACTGTAGAATCCATGAGACTTCCTTCATTGCTAGGCGGCTTCGAGTGCCGCCTTGATGATTTATGTAAGCCACTGTGGTGGCGTTGTCCGACTGTACTTGAACAGGACGGTTCTGAATTAAATGCTGGGCTAGTTTCAAGGCATTGAAGACCGCCCGCAACTCCAAAATATTGATCAAGGAGGGACTCCTCCTTGGTCCACCGCCCCTGAAGGGAGTGTTGCTCCAGCACCGCGCCCCAACCTCTTAGACTGGCATCTGTCGTCAACAGGACCCAGTCGGATATCCAGAATGGACGGCCACTGCACAGTTGTTGGTCCTGGAGCCACCAGAGCAGCGACAGACGGACCTCCGGAGTCAATGAGATCATTTGAGACCTGATCCGGTGAGGCAGGCCGTCCCATTTGGCTAGAATCAGCCTCTGGAGAGGGCGAGAGTGAAATTGAGCGTACTCCACCATGTCGAATGCTGATACCATGAGGCCCAGCACCTGCATCGCCGAATGTATCGACACTTTCGGACGAGATAGGAAGCAACGAATTCTGTCCTGAAGTTTCAGGACTTTCTCCTGAGACAGGAACAACCGCTGGTTGTGAGTGTCCAATAGTGCTCCCAGATGCACCATGCTCTGAGCAGGGATCAGGGATGACTTCTTCCAGTTGATGAGCCACCCGTAGGCTTGCAGAAACCGGATCGTCACATCTAGATGACGCAAGAGAAGTTCTGGGGAATTTGCCAGGATTAACAAGTCGTCCAAATACAGCAGTATCCTGACCCCTTGACGGCGGAGTACCACCGTCATCACCGCCATGACTTTTGTAAAGACTCGCGGAGCCGTTGTTAAACCAAAAGGTAACGCCCGAAACTGGTAATGGTAGTTGCCAATCGCAAATCTCAGGTATTGCTGATGAGACATTGCTATAGGAATATGCAGGTAAGCATCCTGTATATCCAGGGAGACCATGAAGACCCCAGGTTCCAAGGCCAGAACTATAGAGCGAATGGTTTCCATCCGGAACTTGGAAACCTTCACAAACCTGTTCAATGCCTTGAGGCTGAGAATGGGCCGGGAGGACCCATTCGGTTTCGGGACTAGAAACAGCGGAGAATAGTACCCCCGGCCCCTCTGCGCAAGAGGCACCTGTACTACGACTCCTGTATCCAGGAGGGTCTGTACCACCGAATGTAGAGTGTTTGCCTTTGTCTTGTCCAACGGGACATCTGTTTGGCAAAATCGATGAGGGGGTCGGTTTTTGAAGGCTATGGCGTAACCTCGAGTGACGACTTCCCGTACCCAGGCATCTGAAGTGGTCTTCAACCATTCCTGGGTATACCCTAGAAGCCGGCCCCCCACCCTGGGATCCCCCGAGGGAGGCCCGCCCCGTCATGCGGCAGGCTTATCTGTCTTGGAAGCTGGCTGACGGGCCGCCCAGGCTCTTTTGGGCTTAGGCTTACCAGGTTTGGAAGTGCGGGCCTGCTTGTTGTACGCCTGACCCTTTGCTTTACCTGAAGGACGAAAGGGGCGAAAGGAAGTACCTTTAGCCTTCGACACAGAAGGAGCCGTACTTGGCAGACAGGCAGTTTTGTCAGTAGCCAAGTCAGCCACAATCTTATTTAAATCCTCCCCAAACAGAATATCTCCCTTAAAAGGGAGTACCTCCAGGGTTTTTCTAGAGTCCAGATCCACAGACCAGGATCTCAGCCACAATATCCGGCGAGCCAGGACTGGCGTAGTAGAGCCTTGGCTGCCAGGATACCGGCATCAGAAGCCGCCTCTTTAATATAACGAGAAGCTGTGACAATATAAGACAAGCATTATCTAGCATGGTCAGAGGAGATTTCAGCATCTAACTCCAAGGCCCATGCTTCAATGGCCTCTGCAGCCCAAGTAGCTGCAATAGTGGGCCTTTGTGCAGCACCTGTGAGGGTGTAAATCGCTTTCAGACAACCCTCCACACGTTCATCCGTAGGCTCTTTTAGAGACGTGACGGTGGTGACCGGTAGAGCTGAGGAAACCACCATCCTAGCCACATGCGAATCTACTGGAGGAGGCGTTTCCCAATTCTTAGACAGCGAGGGGATAGCGAGCCAGCATCTTCTTTTGAGGCACAAACTTCGTACCCGGGTTTTCCCAGGGTTCCTGACGTATATCAATTAGGTGGTCAGAGTGAGGTAAAACTTGTTTAGTCACCTTCTGACGCTTGAACCTATCTGGTTTCTTAGGAGGAACGGATGGCTCGGGATGTAAAATTAACTTAATAGCCTCCAAAAGATCAGGAACATCCACATGTGAACCACCCTCCCCATCAGCCGTATCTGAGTCAGAACCTTTGGGGTCAGTGTAAGTGCCGTCTTCATCCGACGAGGTGTCAGTGACAGCAGTGGATTGTGAGGAGACAAGCGCTCGCTTAGAGGACCCCTTGGACCTAGGCGAGCGACGGTCAGACTTTTTAGTAGTCAGGGACTGGTTCAACTTCTTTATTTGAGCAGATAAATCGTCCGCCCACGGCGGGTTAGCTGCAGGGACCACAAACGGTTGCATCGGCATTGGGGGTCCCATAGGGGGTGTTAGTTTATGAACTAGCGTATGCAGAAGCATGGAAAAAGCGGCCCACAGCGCGTCATTATTTGCCCCCGTTGCCACCGTCCCACTGGGGGACAAGGAGCCCCCAAAACCAGAGCCCAAAGCTGCTATATTCTCCTCATAGGTATCTGCGGCTTCAGAAACACCGGCAGTGTGTTCCGCCCCAGAACAGTTACCCTCAGAAGCAGACATGATATAACTTGCAGTATCAGGTAACAGTACAATTTGTCAGCAGCACAATACCTCTAGCCCAAACCCCTGCGCAGTGTAATCAGCACCAGCAGAGATAAAGGAGAGATATGTTGACTAAATCACAGAGAAAAATACATAATACAGTATATCTTTGTGAAAATCCTATATTAGATAAAACCTGACGCACCCAGCCCCCTCGGGTTATAGAATATAGGGATAGCAGGTTGAGTGAAAGACACGAAATGGACACCACTCAGCTATCAAATGCACACACAAATAGTCACAGTCTGTACAATGCAGAGGTTATTACTAACAATAATACTTACACAGCTATATAACAATAGATATAACAGTACACAGTAAGAACTGGATGTATATCACAGGGTAATTGTACTATAAACCCCTGACTAAATGCACTCTTTCTTACTAACACTGACTAAAAAAGGCAGGTAGAATACTTAAGTATCTTGTAAAGTCACAGCACTGACAACCAGGCGGCTTTACATAGGAGGATTTGCCCAAGCATTCCCATGAACAGTGAGCTGAGGGATAATGGCGCCTCAGACACTGCCAGGGAGTGAGGGAGAGACAGATATGCAGCTCCAGGGCGGGAACATTTGCAGAAAATGGCGCCCTGGGGCTTCAGGTCCAAGCTCTATCCCCCTGCTGGCAAAACCACCGGGTACTGCGGGCTCTAATAAAACGGTTTATAGAGAAAACCTGACCTGTCCCATGCCCTGGTGATCTAGTGGGATCGCCTGTACTGCCACAGTGTCCACCGCCAGCGCGTGCGGCCTGCCTCTCACTGACCGCGCCGGATCGCGATAAAGACCGGGTCCCGCAAGCGGGACCCACTTACCACCTCCCGAAGCGCAGCCACGCGATCCCGGAGAGCCCCCGTCGTGTGTGCCTGACAAGAAGAAAACCGGAGCCTCCTGCTGTAGTTACCCGGCAACCAAGGCTCGGGAGTGTACAGCGCCGCTGGGGAGAGCCGGAGCTGCAGCCAGGAATGTCCACTGACATGTAACACTGCTGCTGCCCTTGAAGTCTTCACTTTTTTCCTCAGAAAAAAAGCTCTTCTTAGGGCTGCCTGAAGCAGCCCCTCTGTTAAGTGCCTGCTACTGCAGCACCAACTACAAAACTGAGATCCTGTGCAGGGAGGCGGGGTGATATAGGAGGCGGCGCTATGCATTCTGGGAACAGTCAAAGCTTTGAGCCTGTTGGTGCCTCGGATCAAGATCCTACTCTACACCCCCATTGTCCATTCCTTGTGGAGCCCAGTGTACCCCGCAGCAGAAAGTATACTTCTAAAACATGACATCAGCTCTACTTGTACGTAAATCTTCACAAAATTTTTGTATATGCATATATAATGTAATGTTAACATACTGGTGAACGTTCAATGGATAATGAACGTATTTTTCTTTTCAACATTGCCACAAACCACAAAACATTTAGTGCTAATATTGGAAATAAAACGTGTGGCTTAAAAGGTAACTTGATGGACAACCTGCAGCAATGGTCAACATACAACTCTGTCATACCTGTAATGACTTGCCTGTATGCCTACCAAACTGATGGAAAGATCGTGCACACAAGTTATATTATGGCTTATGAATTAGAGCTAGACACCGCAGATTAATACAGTATTAATTAAAGGGCATCCTAATAGCTTCACAATCAAATACAATGACAAAGAACTGATAAGGTTTATGGTGTTCCCATGTAAGGAAAGTTAGTCACCTACCTTTGGTATAGATTTTTTCTTCCATACTCACTGATTCGGATTGGGCTTGCTGACATCACCATCCAAAATAATTGAATGCAGATAAAAACATCAATGCAACAATGACAATCAGAGAAAATTGGAAAATAAGATCTCTGCAGTTATATAACTTTTACCTCCAAACATCATACAGTACAGTCGGTCATATTTCCAACTTGGCAAAATATGATGGGATATATAGAAGAGATGCCTCAGGTTGGTGGGTGAGGTAAGAAAAGATCACTATGGCCGCTTCTGAGCAAATCAAAATTCTGGGGGTAATTCAGAGTTGATCGCAGCAGCAAATTTGTTAGCAGTTGCGCAAAACCATGGGGGTCATTCAGAGTTGACTGCTCGCTAGCAACTTTTTGCAGTGCAGCGATCATCTCAAATGCGGCTAAACTGTGCATGCACCGCAATGCGCAGGCGCATTGAATGAGTACAAAGTGGTTCGTTGCTGAGCAATGGATTTAACGAAGAATCCATTCGCACAGCCGAACGCACGGTGATTGACAGGAAGAGTACGTTTATGGGTGTCATCTGACAGTTTTCATGGAGTGGTTGGAAAAACGCAGGCGTGTCCAGGCGTTTGCAGGACGGGTGTCTGACGTCAAATCCAGACCAGACACGCTGAAATGATCGCAAGGGCTGAGTAAGTCTAGAGCTACTTAGAAACTGCACAAAATGTTTTCGGCCCGCTCGGCAGCACACGCGTTCGCACACTTGCAAAGCGAAAATACACTCCCCCATAGGCGGCGACTATTTGATCGCAAGCCAGCAAAAAGTTGCTAGCAAGCGATCAACTCGGAATGACCCCCAATGTGCACTGCAGCGGGGCCAGTTGTAACATTTGCAGAGAGAGTTAGATTTGGGTGAGTTATATTGTTTCTGTGCAGGGTAAATACTGGCTGCTTTATTTTTACATTGCAATTTAGATTTCAGATTGAACACACCCCACCCAAATCTAACTCTCCCTGCACATGTTATATCTGCCCCCCCTGCAGTGCACATGGTTTTGCCCAACTGCTAACAAATTTGCTGCTGCGATCAACTCTGAATTACCGCCTGTGTCTGGTCAAGGCAGACTTTGTTCAGTCCAAGCCATTGTTTAAGCCATAAATAAAGTAGGAATGGCATCATATTGCCAAGTTCTAGACATTTCCATAGAGACACAGATACACTTATACCCCTTTCACATCGCACAAATAACCCGGTATCGACACGGCATATTGCCGTGTCGAAACGGGTCAGTGTGCGATGTGAAAGCACTTTGGCCGAATTAGCGGGTCGCCTGACCCGGTAATTCAACCCAGTAAAAAAATAAGAATTTACTTACCGATAATTCTATTTCTCGGAGTCCGTAGTGGATGCTGGGGTTCCTGAAAGGACCATGGGGAATAGCGGCTCCGCAGGAGACAGGGCACAAAAAGTAAAGCTTTCCGATCAGGTGGTGTGCACTGGCTCCTCCCCCTATGACCCTCCTCCAGACTCCAGTTAGGTACTGTGCCCGGACGAGCGTACACAATAAGGGAGGAATTTTGAATCCCGGGTAAGACTCATACCAGCCACACCAATCACACTGTACAACCTGTGATCTGAACCCAGTTAACAGTATGATAACAGCGGAGCCTCTGAAAAGATGGCTCACAACAACAATAACCCGATTTAGTTAGCAATAACTATGTACAAGTATTGCAGATAATCCGCACTTGGGATGGGCGCCCAGCATCCACTACGGACTCCGAGAAATAGAATTATCGGTAAGTAAATTCTTATTTTCTCTATCGTCCTTGTGGATGCTGGGGTTCCTGAAAGGACCATGGGGATTATACCAAAGCTCCCAAACGGGCGGGAGAGTGCGGATGACTCTGCAGCACCGAATGAGAGAACTCCAGGTCCTCTTTTGCCAGGGTATCAAATTTGTAGAATTTTACAAACGTGTTCTCCCCCGACCACGTAGCTGCTCGGCAAAGTTGTAATGCCGAGACCCCTCGGGCAGCCGCCCAAGATGAGCCCACCTTCCTTGTGGAATGGGCCTTAACAGATTTAGACTGTGGCAGGCCTGCCACAGAATGTGCAAGTTGAATTGTGCTACCAATCCCACGAGCAATCGACTGCTTAGAAGCAGAAGCACCCAGCATTGTTGGGTGCATACAGGATAAACAGCAAGTCAGATTTCCTGACTCCAGCCAACCTGGAAACTATATTTTCAGGGCCCTGATAACATCCAGCAACTTGGAGTCCTCCAAGTCCCTAGTAGCCGCAGGTACCACAATAAGCTGGTTCAGGTGAAACGCTGACACCACCTTAAGGAGAAACTGGGGACGAGTCCGCAGCTTTGCTCTGTCCGAATGGACAATCAGATATGGCTTTGTGAGATAAAGCCGCCAATTCTGACACTCGCCTGGCCGAGGCCAGGACCAACAGCATGGTCATTTTCCATGTGAGATATATCAAATCCACAGATTTGAGTTGTTTAAACCAATGTAATTTTTTAGGAATCCCAAAACTACGTTGAGATCGCCCAGTGCCACTGGAGACATCAAAGGGGCTGTATATGCAGTACTCCCTTAACAACTTCTGGACTTCAGGAACTGAAGCCAATTTCTTTCTGGAAGAAAATCAACAGGCCGAAATTTGAACCTTAATGGACCCAATTTGAGACCCATAGACACTCCTGTTTGCAGGAAATGTAGAAATTAACCTAGTTGAAATTCTTCCGTGGAGCCTTCCTGGACTCACACCCTGGCACATATTTTCACCTAAGTGGTGATAATGTTGTGCGGTCACCTCCTTCCTGGCTCTGACCAGGGTAGGGATGACCTCTTCCGGAATGCCTCTTTCCCTTAGGATCCGGCGTTCACCCGCCTTGGCGTCAACGCAGCTGCGGTAAGTCCCGGAACAGACACGGTTCTTGCCGAATCAAGACCCTTCTTAGTATCTCTTGAAGTTCCGGGAACCAAGTCCTTCTTGGCCAAACCGGAGCCACGAGTATAGTTCTTACTCCTCTCCTTCCTATCATTTTCAATACATTGGGTATGAAAAGCAGAGGATGGAACACATACACCGACTGGTACACCGACGGTGTTACCAGAGCGTCCCAGCTATTGCCTGAGTGTCTCTTGACCTGGCGCTTCAGGTGGGACGCCATCATAACCACCTTTGGTCTTTCCCAACGGTTTACAATCATGTGGAAACTTCCAGATTAAGTTTCCACTTTTCCGGGTGGAATTCATTTATGCTGAGAAAATCTTCCCAGTTGCCCACTCCCGGAATGAACACTGCTGACAGTGTTATCACATGATTTTCCGCCCAGCGAAGAATCCTTGCTGTCATTGCCCTCCTGCTTCTTGTGTCGCCCCGTCTGATAACGTGGGCGACCGCCATGATGATGTCCTACTGGATCAGCACCGGTTGACTTTGAAGCAGGAGTCTTCCTAGGCTCAGAGCATTGTAAATTGCCCTTAGCTCCAGTATATTCATGTGGAGAGAAGTCTCCAGACTTGACCACACTTCCTTGGAAATTTTTTCCCTGTGTGACTACTCCCCAGCCTCTCAGGCTGGTATCCGTGGTCCCCAGAACACAGTCCTGAATGCTGAGTGTGCTGCCCTCTAAAAGATGAGCACTCTGCAGCCCCCACAGAAGAGACACCCTTGTCCTTGGAGACAGGATTATCCGCTGATGCATCTGAAAATGCGATCCGGACCATTCGTCCAGCAAATCCCCTGAGATCTGCCGAATGGAATCGCTTCGTAAGAAGCCACCATTTTTCCCAGGACTCCTGTGCATTGATGCACTGATACTTGGCCTGGTTTTAGGAGGTTTCTGACTAGGTCGAATAACTCCTTGGCTTTTTCCTCCCGGAGGAACACCTTTTTCTGGACTATGCCCAGAATCATTCCTAGGAACAGCAGACGTATCGTCGGAAAACAGCTGCGATTCTTGGAATATTTAGAATCCAGTCGTGCTGTCGTAGAACTACTTTAGATAGTGCTCTTCCGACCTCCAACTGTTCTCTGGAACTTGCCCTTTTCAGGATATCGTCCAAGTAAGGGATAATTTAGATGCCTTTTTTCTTTGAAGAAACATCTTTTCGGCCATTACCTTGGTAAAAGGCCCGGGGTGCCGTGGATAATTCAAACGGCATCGTCTGAAACTGATATTGACAGTTCTGTACCACGAACCAGAGGTACCCTTGTTGAGAAGGGCAAATTTGGACATGGAGGTAATCCTTGATGTCCAGGGACACCATATAGTCCCCTTTTTTCGGTTCGCTATCACTGCTCTGAGTGACTCCATCTCGATTTGAACCTTTTATGTAAGTGTTCAAAGATTTCAGTTTAGACTATGTCTCACCAAGCCGTCTGGCGTCAGTACCACAATATAGTGTGGAAAAATAATACCCTTTTCCTTGTTGTAGGAGGGGTACTTTGATTATCACCTGCTGGATATACAGCTTGTGAATTGTTTCCAATGCTGCCTCCCTGTCGGAGGGAGCCGTTGGTAAAGCAGACTTCAGAAACCTGCGAGGAGAAGATGTCTCGACTCTCCAATCTGTACCCCTGGGATAATACTTGTACTATCTAGGGGTCAACCTGCGAGTGATCCCACTGCGCGCTGAGACTCTTGAGACTACCCCCCCACCTTGAGTCCGCTTGCATGGCCCCAGCGTCATGCTGAGGACTTGGCAGACGCGGTGGAGGGCTTCTTTTCCTGGGAAGGGGCTGCCTGCTGCAGTCTACTTCCCTTACCTCTATGTCTGGGCAGATATGACTGGCCTTTTGCCTGCATGCCCTCATGGGAAAGGAAGGATTGAGGCTGAAAAGACGGTGTCTTTTTCAGCTGAGATGTAACTTGGGGTAAAAAGGTTGGATTTCCCAGCTGTTGCCGTGGTCCCCAGGTCCGATGGACCGACCCCAACTAACTCCTTCCCTTTATACGGCAATACTTCCATGTGCCGTATGGGATCTGTATCACCTGACCACTGTCGTGTCCATGACATCTTCTGGGTGATATGGACAACGTACTTATCTTGATGCCAGAGAGCAAATATCCCTCTGTGCATCTCACGTACATATATATAGAATGCATCCTATTAAATGCTCTATATGAATAAAATATTTTCAGTCAGGGAATCCGACCAAGCCAACCCAGCACTGCATCTCCAGGCTGATGGCGATCGCTGGTCGCAGTATAACCACCGTATGTGTGTATATACTTTTTAGGATATCTTTCCAGCTTCCTATCAGCTGGCTCCTTGAGGGCGGCCGTATCTGGAGACGGTAACGCCACTTGATAAGCGTGTGAGCGCCTTATCACCCTAAGGGGTGTTTCCCAACGCGCCCTAATTTCTGGCGGGAAAGGGTATAACGCCAATATTTGCTATCGGGGTAACCCCACGCATCATCACACACTTCATTTTATTTTATCTGATTCAGGAAAAACTACAGGTAGTTTTTTCACTCCCACATAATACCCTTTTTTGTGGTACTTGTAGTATCAGAAATATGCAACACCTCCTTCATTGCCCTTAACGTGTGGCCCTAATGAGAAATACGTTTGTTTATTCACCGTCGACACTGGATTCAGTGTCCGTGTCTGTGTCTGTGTCGACCGACTGAGGTAAATGGGCGTTTTTAACGCCCCTGACGGTGTTTCTGAGACGCCTGGACCGGTACTAATAGTTTGTCGGCCGTCTCACGTCGTCAACCGACCTTGCAGCGTGTTGACATTCTCACGTAATTCCCTAAATAAGCCATCCATTCCGGTGTCGACTCCCTAGAGAGTGACATCACCATTACAGGCAATTTCTCCGCCTCCTCACCAACATCGTCCTCATACATGTCGACACACACGTACCGACACACAGCACACACACCGGGAATGCTCTGACAGAGGACAGGACCCACACTAGCCCTTTGGGGAGACAGAGGGAGAGTTTGCCAGCACACACCAAAACGCTATAATTATATAGGGACAACCTTATATAAGTGTTTTCCCTTATAGCATCTTTATATATATCTCAATATCGCCAAAATCAGTGCCCCCCCTCTCTGTTTTAACCCTGTTTCTGTAGTGCAGTGCAGGGGAGAGCCTGGGAGCCTTCTCTCCAGGCTTTCTGTGAGAGAAAATGGCGCTGTGTGCGGAGGAGATAGGCCCCGCCCCTTTTTCGGCGGGCTCGTCTCCCGCTATTTAGTGAATCTTGGCAGGGGTTAAATATCTCCATATAGCCTCTGGGGGCTATATGTGAGGTATTTTTCGCCAAAAAAGGTTTTCATTTGCCTCCCAGGGCGCCCCCCTCCCAGCGCCCTGCACCCTCAGTGACTGCCGTGTGAAGTGTGCTGAGAGGAAAATGGCGCACAGCTGCAGTGCTGTGCGCTACCTTGAGAAGACTGCAGGAGTCTTCAGCCGCCGATTCTGGACCTCTTCTTACTTCAGCATCTGCAAGGGGGCCGGCGGCGCGGCTCCGGTGACCATCCAGGCTGTACCTGTGATCGTCCCTCTGGAGCTGATGTCCAGTAGCCAAGAAGCCAATCCATCCTGCACGCAGGTGAGTTCACTCCTTCTCCCCTAAGTCCCTCGTTGCAGTGATCCTGTTGCCAGCAGGACTCACTGTAAAATAAAAAACCTAAGCTAAACTTTCTCTAAGCAGCTCTTTAGGAGAGCCACCTAGATTGCACCCTTCTCGGCCGGGCACAAAAATCTAACTGGAGTCTGGAGGAGGGTCATAGGGGGAGGAGCCAGTGCACACCACCTGATCGGAAAGCTTTACTTTTTGTGCCCTGTCTCCTGCGGAGCCGCTATTCCCCATGGTCCTTTCAGGAACCCCAGCATCCACAAGGACGATAGAGAAAGAAGGGTTATTACCGGGTTGAATACCGGGTCAGGCGCAGTGTGAATGGGAGCCGTTTCGATGCGACACGGCTCCCATTCACAGCATAGGGAGAGGCGGCGCAGGAGATGAGCTTATCTCCCATGGCCGCCTCCACCCCCGCCCCTGCTGCTGCTGCGCCCCCCCCCCCCCCCCCCCCGCTGCTATGGCAACCGACCCGGTATATTGTCGGGTCGGAAAGCCACCAAAGCAGAGCAAATGCCAGATCCCACCCGGTAAGGACACGTTTCTCTTACCGGGTGGGATCCGGCATTTGCGATCTGAAAGCGGCATTACTGTACATGCAGGCTACAACATTTATTCCATGTTTACAAACATACCATAACTTTGTAGTCCAAGTCCTCTACGGAACGAAAAAAGTCCAGACTCTTAGCAGCTGTGAGACGGCCCCCACCAGGATCCGAACTATGGGTACTAAGTGAGTCTAGGATCTCTCCCAGGAGATCCATCTCTCCCCCTGGACGGGAGGACAGGCTCACATTATCATATGAGGCATCACTGTCATCTAAATATCCAGAGGCTTCTTCACTGTCCTCAGAGGACAATCTGTGCAGGACAAAATTAATGAGTGAGACATGGAGGACATGGGGTGTGCAGTGTGACTTATACTGTACAGGACTCATGCACAAGTTCCTAATGGCCATCATGTAAATATGTGGTGAGGCTGTATATATAACTGGGGTTCACAGGGCAACAAGGATTCAGTATAAAACAGAAATAAGATGACTGAGGGTTAGAAGGATGCAGGAACCTTATTAGCATCACAGAGAATACAGGCACGTGGTTTACCAAGCAGAGAGGGCCTGATTCAAATGTGGTTGGATTTAGCATCGCTGCTGTTTCCTTCGAAGTAGCAGCGGTGCTAGCAAATAGTAATACAGCAAGAGGCGTCTGCTATGGGATCAGTACTAAATGCCGCCGGCCGGAATCCCGGCGGTCGAAATCCTGACGCCGGAATCCCGACCACACAATCCCGACAGGGGTGGCGAGCGGAACGCAGCCCCTTGCGGGCTCGCTTCGCTCGCCACGCTGCGGGCACGGTGCCTCGCTACGCTCGGCACACTATTATATTCTCCCTCTATGGGTGTCGTGGACACCCACGGAGGGAGAAAATGTCGGGATTGTGGCGGTCGGGATTCCGGCGTCGGTATTTCGACCGCCGGGATTCCGTCCGGCGGCATCTTGACCGCATCCCGTCTGCTATAAGTAGACGCCTTCTGCATGCATGTGTGATCCAGTGATGCATCCGATGACATTATCAGATCACTCACAACACCATCGGCCTGTTGAGTAATCCACGAGGTCACGCAAGCTGCCTGCCGCAGCTCCTTCCAAGGGGCCAAAATGAAATGGTAAGGTAAGACATGATGAGCTTACATTGAAGGTGGATAGTAGTAGTAAAGGTAAAATGTGTAAATTAATGACACAAACTGTTTAGCCTCAGAAACATCTGAGTTTTTAAGAGAAGCTCATTATTTCACATTATTACACTGACTAACAATAAAACGACAAGCTATTCTTGAAGAAAACAGGAGCATGTGTGTGTTATTAACCAGGATGTAGAGTGCAAAACAAACTTTTTTCAAAATATTGTTTGAACATAAATATTAGTTTTAGGTTATTGCAATGTTCAGGAGAAATCGCTTCTTCTGCCAGGTGTAGTTATAAAGGGATATATAGACAATCTACACAAAAGCTGGTTTAAAGACTGCATATCTAACTGTTAACATTGAAACTGTGGGTTCCAACACTCACCTGTACCCCAGAACCCAGTAAGCATATGTCAAAATGTATTCTCTTATGCCCATATGTTACTCACTTGCTGGCATTGTCTCCTGCATCAGTATCCTCCAGTCCAGAGTTGTGGTTTCCTTTGCTGAGCGTCTGTCTATTCATCCGTGTCTTCGGGAAAAAGAAAGATAAACACTTGGTTTACAAAGTACAATTCTCAGCCTGAAAAAAAATAAATGTTCAGCTATCTATAGTGGACTGATAAGACAAAGTGGAAATAAAATAACTGTAAATGAATAAAGACTGAGAGCTAACCCGATGAGAGGGGTAACATGAGAACTCACAAAAGCTGAAGTTTGTAAAAGGTAAAAAAAAGTTATAAAATGCCTTTTTATAGTTTGGCCACAAGAGGGCAGTATAACCATCTTCATTTGCAATAAAAAACATCTTGTTATGAACTACAGTACACTAATGCCAATGCTCAAACTGCTTGTCTACCATGGTGTGATTATAATATCCTATCAGATATTTTAAATCCAGGATTAATTTTATGAGCGCAGTGATAACATCAACAAAACCATTCATTATGTGAAAAGCAGCATATTTCACCTTAATCATGGTGGCTGGATTAAAATCCTTGTAGCATTAGAGATTAATAAATCACTGGCAGAGAAGAGTTTAAACATAGGTTCATTACTTAACCGGCTCAAACCTAGATCATTTAAATAAACATTGATTAGATCTCTAAGAGGTTTTTGTTTTATTTTAACTAACCATTTGATATATATATATATATATATATATATATATGAAATACATACTGTACTATCTTTTGCACAGCACTGCAGACAGGCTTGAAGAGGGTCTTTAATAAGGCACCACAGAAAACAGAAAGTCTAGTAAAGTTTAATATACAAACAATACATTTCAGTGTTATACCATTCACATATGTATGTATATCTGTTGGCAGTGTGATCTAGCAGTTAAGGGGTTACTCTCCATATTACGTGTCCCCCTGTGGCTGTTGCAGAGCAACAGAACTGATACTAGGGTTTTTATATTCAGATCTAATTGGGGGATTTTTTTCAGCGGAATGTTGACATTTTCACAAGCGCTGCCAGGCTAACAAGGAAGTCACCATTGCTAATTAGGGAAGCACAGAGGAGAGGAGAGTAGATTATGGGGAATAGTGTCAATATGACAGAAAACAATCTGAAACCAGCACTGTGCAGTGAGGGTGGGAGCAGTGATCTTTGGACAGGACTGTTAGAAATATGATTCAAACTGGTATTGTGCCTCATTCTTTCCTCAACATAATGCTTTATATAATCCAGTTTCCCTCTGTAGCATAAGATCCACATATACAGCATATGACAATTTACTACACAGCAGAAATTATTTAGATCACTTACTAAATCACAATAGCCTGTTTAATTTTAGAAAGAAGTTATGTTATTCCAATGTCAGATATCAGGGAGACTATAATTTAAGTAGGGTTTAGTTTGCATGTATTTAACATTCAGCAAAGTGTCTTAGCACAAACAGCCCTACATCCTGGCAAATCTTTAGTTATTACAGGAGCAGTTGGTGTCACGTACTGTAGAATTTTTACAGTTAAGATAAAATGGAATATCATTGAGCTGCAAGAGCGCAGTGCCACCTGGTTTCTAAGTCACAGAAAATATATTTTGCATGGTATCTTCAAGCAAAAAAGGACATGTCGTAAAATGCATGAATGTTAATATATACGTTATGGTAAGAACTTACCGTTGATAACGGTATTTCTCCTAAGTCCACAGGATAACATTGGGATATGATGAAGCGACAGCGGATTTGCACTAATCGGTATAAGCTTTTCAGCCTCCCAGCATGCAACGGACCCGTCCATATATCCCCGCCTCCTGGCTCAGAAAAAATAGTTGTTTTCCCAAAGCTTAAGGCAGGAGCATCATAGATAGCCCTAATCAGGCGAGAAGAACACACACGCACACCCTTCCGTACAAGAAGGAAGAGGTTAGTGAGTAAAAGGATCCTCAAATCAGGTGCGTCAGGGTGGGAACCCTGTGGATCCTGTGGACTTAGGAGAAATACCGTTATCAACGGTAAGTTCTTACCATAACGTATATTTCTCCGGCAGGGTCCACAGGATAATCCACAGGATTCCCAAAGCAATTTAGTGGTGGGGACGCTCCTGATTGGACAGGAGAATCCTTTGTCCGAATTCAGCGTCCGGAGAGGCAAAGGTATCCACGGCATAATGTCTAATGAATGTGTTAATGGAAGACCATGTGGCTGCCTTACATATCTGTCTTGCTGAAGCACCACATTGTGCTGCCCATGATGGACCTACCTTACGAGTAGAGTGAGCAGAGACATTATTCGAAACAGGGAGATCAGCGTGAGAATATGCTTCTGAAATAGTCATCCGAAGCCACCTCGCCAGTGTCTGCTTATCAGCAGGCCATCCTCTCTTGTGAAATCCGTAGAGCACAAACAGAGAATCTGTCTTTCTGATGGAACTGGTACAATCCACGTAGATAAGGCATGGACCACGTCCAGTGATGCATCTCCCGCAGAAAGGTCCGGTTCCTGGAAAGCTGGGACTACACTTTCTTCGTTAAAGTGAAATTTAGACACCACCTTGGGAAGATAACCAGATTTAGTTCTGAGAACCGCTCTATCTGGATAAAAGATCAGAAATGGAAGACAACATAACAATTCCCCTAAATCTGATAACTCTTCTAGCTGACGCCATGGCCAGTAGAAAGAGAACTTTAGCTGTCAACCATTTAAGATCAACATTATTAAGTGGTTCAAATGGGGCAACTTGAAGGGCCTGCAGGACTAAACTTAAGTCCCAAGGCACTGTAGGAGGAACAAATGGAGGTTGAATGCGCAGCATTCCCTGGAAAAAAGTATGCACATCCTGTAAATTGGCAATTTTCTTTTGGAACCATACAGTCAATGCTGAAACTTGCACTCTCAAGGAAGCCACCTTCAAACCTCTATCCATTCCTGCCTGAAGGAATGCGAAGACCTGGAAACTCTGAAAGACCAAGGGTCCATTTTCCATTCACTGCACCAATGAATACAGGTTTGCCATATTCGGTGATAAATTCGAGCTGAGGAAGGTTTCCTTGCTCTGAGCATTGTCTGAATTACCTGTTGTGAGAATCCTCTTGACTTCAGGATAGAGGGCTCAAGAGCCACGCAGTCAAAGACAGTCGATCCAGATGTCTGTGATAACAAGGACCCTGCGTCAGTAGACCTGGACGTTGAGGAAGCAGGAATGGAGCATCCATCGACATTCTCTGCAGATCTGTGTACCAATGTCTTGTGGGCCAAGCCGGAGCTATTGGTATCACGGCACCCTTTCCTTGCTTTATCTTTCTCACCACCCATCTCAGCTGATTGGAGGAAACATACAGGCCAGATGAAAGTCCCATCTCACCGACAGGGCATCCACAAAGATCGCTCTGGGATCCTTTATTCTTGACCTGTATGCGAGAACTTTGGTTGTTCTGATGGGACGCCATGAGATATATCCCTGGCAACCCCCACTTGTCGACTAGAGTCTGGAAGCCCTCGGGTGTAGAGCCCATTCGCTTGCCTGAATGGCGTGTCGACTGAGAAAATCCGCTTCCCAGTTTAGGACTCCTGGAACAAACACTGCGGACAAGGCTGGAAGATGAAGTTCTGCCCACTTTAGTGTGTGACTTACCTCCTTCATAGCTTTTTGGCTGCAAGTTCCTCCCTGATGGTTGAGGTACGCTATTGCCGTCGCATTGTCCAAGCGGATCTGAACTGGTTTTCCCTGAAGGATGTCCTTTGCCTGAATCAGTGCCATGTATATGGCCCGAAGCTCCAATATATTTATTGGCAGGCAACCTTCTTCTTTGGTCCATTGCCCCTGGAAACAAAACCTTCCTGACACTACTCCCCAGCCCTGGAGACTGGCATCTGTTATCAGAATTTCCCAATCTGATATCCAAAAGTGTCTCCCTTTGCTCAGATGGGATGTCTGTAGCCACCAGGCTAACGACCTCCTTACTTCCACCGTAAGGATCATAGGGGCTCATTCCGAGTTGTTCACTCGTTGCCGATTGTCGCAACGGAGCGATTAAGGCGAAAATGCGCATGCGCATGGTATACTGCATACCATGCGCATTTTCGCCTTAATCGCTCCGTTGCGACAATCGGCAACGAGTGAACAACTCGGAATGACCCCCTATGATCCTTACGGTGGAAGTAAGGAGGTCGTTAGCCTGGTTAGCATGCGCTAAGTAATTTAGCACAAAACTTAGTAGATTTACTCACGTCCGAACGAAGAATTTTCATCGTTGAAGTGATCGGAGTGTGATTGACAGGAAGTGGGTGTTTCCGGGCGGAAACTGACCGTTTTCAGGGAGTGTGCGGAAAAATGCATGCGTGCCAGGATAAAACGCAGGAGTGGCAGGCCGAACGCAGGGCGTGTTTGTGACGTCAAACCAGGAACGAAACGGACTGAGCTGATCGCAGTGTAGGAGTAAGTCTCGAGCTACTCAAAAACTGCTAAGAATTTTCTATTCGCAATTCTGCTAATCTTTCGTTCGCAATTCTGCTAAGCGAAGATACACTCCCAGAGGGCGGCGGCCTAGCGTGTGCAATGCTGCTAAAATCAGCTAGCGAGCGAACAACTCGGAATGACCCCCACAGTCTGCGTTTTTATCAACTGATGAAACCCATTCCATTTGGCAAGGATCAGATACTGCAGCGGCCTCGAGTGGAACTGCATACTCCATGTCGAATGTTGACACCATCAATCCCATCACACGCATTGCTGTGTGAATGGATATCCTTTGACTGTGTAGCAGCTCCTGAATCCTTGACTGAACTTTGGATATTTCGTTCAGAGGTAAAAATACTCTTTGAAGGCTTGAATCCAGTACACACCCCAAGTGAGTCATCCGCTGTGACGGAACCAGAGACGATTTCGCCCAATTTATGAGACACCCGTGCTTCTGCAGACACATTATTGTCTGTTGCAAATGACACAGGATTAAAAGATCGTCGAGGTATGGAAAAATTAGTATCCCCTGCTGGCGGAGATAAGCTGCCATTACCACCATAATCTTGGTAAATACTCTGGGGGCTGTGGCTAACCCAAAAGGTAGGGCCTGGAACTGAAAATGCTGTTGGAGAATAACGAACCTGAGATAGCACTGATGGGACAATGCTATAGGAACATGTAGGTAAGCATCCTGTTTATCCAGGGATACCATATAATCCCTTGGCTCAATGGCAAAAATAATGGAACGTAAAGTCTTCATATGAAACAGAGGTACTCAAATGTACTTGTTCAGCACTTTGAGATTGAGTATGGGCCGGAATGATCCATTTGGCTTTTGAACTAGAAACAGGATGGAGTAAAAACCCTGTCCTTGTTGTGCAGGAGGAACTGGAATGATTACCCCTGACTGAAGCAATTTCTGAACTGCCTCTTGCAAAGCCCTGGCCTTTGTCTCTACCCGAGACGGGCTGGTACAAAAAAACCTTCGAGGAGGGTGTTTCTTTGAAGGCAAATGCATAACCGAGAGCTATCGCTTCCTGCACCCAGGCATCTGTTGTAGACTGCTGCCAGATATGAGTAAACTGAAGAAGTCTGCCCCCCCCCACCCTGGAATCTCCCAGGTGGAGGCCTGCACCATCAGGCTGATGGCCTATCTTCTGTTTTACCAACCGGTCCTCTGGTAGCCCAATGCTTTTAGTCTTACCAGACTTGTTGTATTGGGGCTGTTTGCCATGACTTTTCCCTTTAGCTTTTCCTTGAGACCGAAAAGCTGGAACTTTAGGTTTGAATTTGTATGTGGAAGGAAACTTTACTTTCTTGGAATCTGCTTCTGACTCCAAAATATCTGTCAATTCTTTACCAAAAAGAATATCTCCAGAGAAAGGTAAAGACTCCAAAACCTTTTTAGATTCTGAATCAGCTTTCTATGTACATAGCCAAACTGCTCTGCGAGCGGCTACTGTTGAAGCTGATGCCCTGGAGGCAATTGTACCCATATCCAAAGCTGCTTCTTACAAGAACATCGCAGCCGGTTTTATATGTGACATATGGGATTTTTGCTCTCTAGATGCTCTTGAAAGATCATCCTTCCAATGCATCAGCCCAGGCAGCCACTGCTTTTGCCATCCAAGCTGAAGCCATGGCTGGTCTTATGACTGCCCCAGACAGGGAAAAAATGGTTTTTAAAAAACCATCCACTTTCCTATCCGTGACATCATTTAATGATGTTGAATGCAGACGTAATGTAGATTTTCGAAATAATCGAATAACATGCATATCTACTTTGGGGGCCACCTACCTCTTTAAACAATCCCCAGCTGGAAGACGATAATAGGAATTCTATTTCCAAGGCATTCTAAACGTCTTACTGGGCGTAGCCCAAGCCTCTTCCACGATTTCCGTCAGCTGATCTGACCCAGGAAACTCAGTCTTAACTGTTTTGGGACGTTTAACCACAGGTGCCATGGATTTTAACACAGGCTCTGCTGATTCTTCCAAGGGTAGAATGGCTTTCATTGCCTTAATTAACTCAGCTATGTCCACTGAGCTGAGGCCTACCTCCTCCTCTTCGTATGCAGAACCAGAGCTTAATGAGCCTTCATCCTCCGATGAATCCTCATCTGAAACATGTGTAGACTGTGAAGATGTAGATTTACTTACCATTGGCTTTTCAGCCTGTTTCTTTTGAGAGGCTACTGCTGGAAGTGATAAACTGCAGATGGGTAGCTGCATGTAAGGGTTAATCGTGTAACCTATTCCTGGTACAGAAGTTGGAATTATCCGCTCAGCTATACTGGATGTTTGTGCAAACATAGCCCAAGGGGGATCAACTTGCACCTGTATCTGCCTTGTACTATTCAAGAGACCTTGGTGAAAGCTAAAACAATTTGCACACAAACCATCCTGAAGCAGATCCTGAAAGGTTAACCCAGCTTTGCAAGACAAACATGATATGAGTGTTGGTGTTGCTATGACTGTGTCTTCCTCACCTTTGCCGCCCATAGACATGATAAATAATCAACACTTACAAAGTGTACTACCCAATTTGTGACTGTAATCACTTTAAGACTCGTTAAAGTGACATACAATCCGACCCTACCCTGCTATACACCAGCATTGAGGATCTGGATAGAATTTTTTTTTACAGAATTATAGTAAAGTCAGCAATCACACTAGCAGTTAGTCTCATGTTATACATTAGTATAATAAGCAATATGAGCACATAATCAACTAAAGATACATTTCAAGTATGTAGGAAAAACATATTACTGAATTACTTTATAAAAGTTTTAACCGTATTCAGACGCATAGCGAAAGAAACCACAGTAATATTATCAGACTCATATGCATTATGCACTTATCCAACTATTCGTACTCAAAAGGTAGATAGAGACTTAGGGGAACTGGCTCACTTCTTCGCTTTTATCACTGCTTAGTAAATGTACCCCTTAGTGCTGTATAACCCATACTCAGTTGAGTAGGATACAGGGAGACTTACCCCGCTTCCACGATCCATCAATACGTCTGGAACACTGAGTGGATCCGCCGCTCCGTGAACCTATAGTGAACACAGATGCCCAAGTGAACACTGACACACCAGTCACACAGCCGCCTATGCTGCGACTGGGTCCCTTAGTACACAGCGTCTCAGACGGAAACGGGAAAACAGTTCATGGCGGGAGACTCTGAGGAAACTGGTCATGAACCGGGAGTAGGGGTGACCAGGAGAGCATCTGACTCCCCACTGCTGACATCAATCCTAGGGATCGCGGCCTCATGCTACTCCTGGAGCCTATGATCCCTAAGGGCTAGCGCTGGTGCACCCAAGGTGGCAGCTGTGTCAGCGACTGTTTGGTAGTCCCCTCCCAAAGCAGTGCGGCTGTGTCCGTATTCCCCCTGTAAGCGGAACCGATGCCTTACCTTCTCCCCGTGCACCGGCCACAGCCTGGTAATGTCGGCTGGACCTGCTAGTATATCCAACACAAGCACCCGCCGAAACAGCACTGTACTCGTGGGTAAGCGTTGTCATGGCCCGGTGGAGAGTTGTTGGAGCGACTCTTTCTAAGTACGTATAAGACGCTTTTTAGAAAGATCACTAAAAAAAAAAATAGTGCGACTTTAAAAATAAAATAAGAAAGCCTATGGCTGCTAAAAACCAGCAGCCAATTGACCATGGTCCGGCTCCTGCCGCACCAAATAAAAAACTGATTTGTCTGAGCCAGGAGGCGGGGATATATGGACGGGCCCGTTGCATGCTGGGAGGCCAAAAAGCTTTGACCGATTGGTGCAAATCCACTGTTGCTACCTTATACCTGTGGATAACCTGTGGATCCTGCCAGAGAAATACTTTTTTTGGGCAACAGGATTATTGCAATGCAATTTATATATTGGGGGTAATAACAATCTCCCTGTTCTATTACAAGAGGTACAAGCTATCTATCTATAAGGAAGACTGTTCACAAGTTAAACATTATACCACATGGAGGTATATTCATGAAGCAGTGAAAAGAGTGGAAAAGTGAGCCAGTGGAGAAGTTGCCCATGCCAACCAGTCAGTGTTGAGGTAACATTTATAAAGTGCATTCTATAAAATTATCCGTAGCACTGATTGTTTACCATGGGCAACTACTGCACTAGCTCACTTCTCCACACTTTTCACTGCTTCATGAATAGACCCCTATATGCCCTTGGTTTAACAGGTCAGCTGGAGACAGAGTTAGAGGTGAAAGCAATTCAGATTTTTTTGCAAATGCCCAATGCTCTTTTTATTGTGCATGCATCCGAGTCGCTCTGCGCGTGTGTAGCGATGGTATTGCAACAGTGATCATAGTGTGGAGTAGAACGCAGAATGATTGACAGACAGTGACAATTTGTGGGAGTTAACGGAGGCATGGTAGCTCAAACTCAGGCATGTCATGACTGGATTAGGGGGAGGGGGAGGTCGCATCGAGGGGTTACATCTTCTTACTCAGTGGTTCTAGTCCCAAAGTCTTTCTTGTGACGGACATTCTGAGAGGGACGATGATGCGGCCTATGTTCGTCCTGTGGTGCGTCTTTGTACGCAAACACCAGGATCAGAGAAGCCAATGGGCGTCACGCAAAGGATGCCATCAGCTGCAACATTTCTATATCTTCTCAGAACGGCTTCACACGAGGACACAGCAGTGGCACAATTAGCATCCGCCTCTGAATCAGGCCCATAAACATTAGTGGCAGCACCAACTAGCATTCGCATTAGTAGAATTAAATTATTATTTTTATATACCACACACACACACACACACACACACACACACACACACAAACAAACAATTACACTCCATTATCTGATGTGTATGAGGTGGCAGCATATTCCTGATCTATGGGATGACATAGTTAGAGTCACAGCTAACATCCGATATTACGTAAACATTCCTCACCTGTGAGAGTTTCCGCCTCTCATGGCTAGGCCGTTTTGTGTTGTTTAATGGGAAGGTATTGGAGTTCTTGGACTCCAAATTAGCCCAAGAATGTTCATTCTCAATTTCCTGCAACAGAACCACCAAACATATGCAGTCATATCAAAAAGAAAGCAAACCCTCTTCCAAGTTTACATATTATAACATAATTAACAATCATCTATTCCTGTCTAAGTCCTAAAATTAAATCTATTATGAGAAATGACAAATTTTACTTGATCACCTAAAAATAAGCCAACATGAAGAAGTCATGTGTAAAAAAGTAAGTATAGTATTCATAATAAGGGTGATTTCAGCTACAGTAGGTGCTGCTAATTAAATGCATGCCACCACCTTTATATAAATACTAAGGGGTATATTCAATTAGGGTCGAATCCATTCCGACATGCATTTGTTGGAATGGATCAGACAACCCCTATTCAATCTCATCTCATTTCGACTTTTAAAAAGTCGAATTGAGATGAAGGACCCAGAGGAGGAGAGGGGACGGGAGCCGCGGGGAGACCAGTGGGGACAGCCACTGGCAGACGGAGGAGAGCAGCGCTGCAGAAGAACGTCTCACAGCCGCCAGACCTCATGGCAGTGTTCACCCGGCTCCAGCAAGCGTGACCTCACTTGCTGGAGCTGGGTGAACGCTGCCGTGAGCGGCGCGGCTGTGAGACATCCTGCTGCAGTGCTGTGCCACTTCTCTGCCCTGTATGCCCTGCGGCTGTCCCCCATCTCCCCTGTCGGACTGAGATGGTCGGAAACGGGGCCAAATCCTGTCCAATTTGGCCCCATTTCACTCAAAAGTACGTGAATCGGCAGCTATAAATCGGGTTTACAAACAAGTTAAAGTGCAACAGTTTACAGTGAGAACCATTATTTATAAAAGAACAAATAGGGAATATGAGGGACATGCTCGATATTAAGCAACTTGTTTAAAGCTCTAGTACCAGGGGTACCTGGTCCCATCGCAGCTCTGTATTATATACTCAGTGATTTAATACATGCCATATCGTAAGTTTGCCAACCGGTCTAACCTTTCCTACTATCTCTGATTCCCGATGTACCGAAGCATAACCATAGGTCACATACGCACACTGTATGTAGATGACCAATTGCCCTTAACTGGAAGCAGGTACAATACTCCCACAATTCCAGCTATTACCAATAAAGTTTGAAATTTCACAAGCATAACTCACAATTACTCAAATGACCAAGTCAAAATCTTGACCCTCAGCCCGGTGAGGTGGGACCTTAGGAGGGATGGTAACACAATGTGACTAAAAGCAATTGGTGGGCTGAAGTACTGCTGTAACGATTCCAAAAATAAAATACCATGTAACAGACTGATAAACTCCAAGTTACTACAGTAACTGCATGTTACTTAATCATGGGGTGCAATTCCTTTTCCACACATGGCTTCCTTCTGTTGTCTTATATTTTTTGCTGCACAAATAATGACAAAGCAAAGTCGTTTTTTGTGATAATTCTCACATCAAGTTATAAATGATTTAGGACCTGGACCAGCTCAAGATGATTGTTGATTATCTTCTGATAGGAAAAACCAGATTTGAAGGAGGGTGTAGCTTCTTTTGCACATGACTGTACAGAGCATGCAAAGCACTAATGGTTAGTAAAATGTTAGACAGTTATGAAAAAGTTGACAAATGCATTGCACATGGCAGTTCTAAGTCTCCTGATTAGTACATAGCTTTTCCTTTTCTGAGGTTTCACATATAATGCATTTCACATATATTTACTAAGGTCAAACACTACTAGTTCAGTAAGCAGTGAGTCAGTTACTAAAAGCAGGTACTGAGATATTTCAGGGGCATCTATTTATTATGAGGAATGGATGCAAATAGCAAACTGCTGTTTTTCTACACTGATCCTCTGACATGGTCTGGACAGTGCACAGCAGCGTGCAGGCCTACTGTCTACACTTGTGAGACAACTTGGCAACAATAAAAGTGTTTGAGTTTCGCAGGGTTGCAAGGGAGGCAAAGGTGTAAGTGTAACATCAATGTACAACCTTGTACCAGTACGCACCAATATTTTTCCATTAAATAATACTTTCATTTTACTGGTAAAATACTGCCCAAGTTAGTCTCCTTTATGGTGTAAGTTTATCCTGAAGGTAAGGGAACATTGGCGGGCATGTCCAAATTACATATGACACTTTTGTGTGTGCATGTTGTTTGTTTTTTTGTTTTGTTTTACACATTACTTAATGTACGCCTACAAATCTCTGAGCTGCATTGCATCTGACCTGTGCAAAGTGTCCCCCATACCGTTCAAGTGCTCTGGTGGAGTGGAAATAGCAAAACAAGAGATGCCACTAAAAATGTATCCTTTATTCAGATTAGTTTCTCTCATTTAAATAATCTTATTTTGCAAAAATGTTATTTACTTTCTGCCCTGCTGTGACAAACTACGCACTGCCTGGTAACTGGATTCCATGTGTTACCTGAACAGAAGCAAAATTGATTGTGTACCTGTATCTATTCCGAGCAGCTGTTTTTGTGCAACTATTCATTCTGCAAAGGGGGTAATGCCAGCTGGGACTTGTAGTTGAACAAAAGGTGAAGACTATGGGTTGCTAGTTTTACATGTACATTTACAAAAATAGCAGAAGTTAATTTATCAGGCTCCACATGCACCAACATGCACTTGTGGACAAGCAGCCTACATTTTGTATCCTGGGAATATAAGTGTCTATTACTCACTTCTATCTAACCACATCTGCAAGCACTAAAATGATCAACAACTTATTTTGTTTATAAAAAAAAGGAAGTTCTAACAAGACAGAGACTTAACATAAGGGTCACTGAGTCGCGTGTGGAACAGGCAGAAAACGCACTAAGGTGACTATTCATTTAAAAAAAACTCTACTTTCACAGAGCAAGGCGCACAATAATAACAAAAGTAGAGTTAAAAAAGATTCAGTTTTTCATTTAAAGAAATGTCCTTATAGCATGCAGTTATGTTCATGCATCTGTGCAGCTGGTCATTTTAAATACACTCATCTCAGGGGTCACTCTTCTGTCCATTTATTCACAGCTGCCTTTACAAAACAACCCTCGTAAAAATTTAAGTGAGGGTTAGTTTTCGCTCTATTGCAGAAAATAAGTATTATTTTATTTTGACCTTTTGGGATCAACAATTATTAACTCGTTAGTAAAGGGATGAAAGGGACGGTGTTAATGACATGGCGCACGCATGTTAAACAATACAGCAATACAGAACATACCCAAACCTAATCTAAATAGAAATGATTGCTCACAAAGCTCATCTTTGTTAACAGACTGTTTACATGGTTTTATTCTACACGCATTGTATACTATGTAAAAGTGTAAAAGTTGGCAATGCATTATACAATGACACACCTGTCTGCTACATAAACAAAAAGATATACTTCACTACTACATATTTAGAAATGTGTTATTCAAATTGAAAACTAAACACTAACACAATCCTCTATTCTATTCTATACTGTATAGCAGAACACAAATAATAAATAATCCCAGATAACAAACTCTCACCTTATGCGCCAGCTTGCTTTTCACCTCCTTGATACCTTGTTTGGCCTGATTCTTTGCCTGCAGAAAAATCTGGTAATTATTTAATTTTTTTAATCCTCTCAACTGGCATGGTCAGATCACATGCGACCACACCGCCCCACTGTGTCCCCGGTCTGCAGATGTGCATAATATATTATATTGAAAAAATACTTTTTAAGCTATATTAATTAAATGTAAAAAAACAAAACAAAACAATGTTGTGAAAGTTTTTAAAGGGAAAAAGAGTCAATTAATTGGTTAAAACAAAACTAACTATACTTATGCATTCCAGAAAGGGGCAGATTCCTTGGGAACATTAAAAGACCTAAATCAAACAGCCCACATAGCATAGGAACACACTGGAGGTTTGAGTGTTTGTGTAATTTAGCCTCATGGAACCTGCAGTTTCACACTGTGTTTTCCTGAACATACAGTAACAGGCAGAGTTCCTTTCACACCAGCGCTGATAGGCTCGATGGATGCTGGCTGCAGCGGTAACAGCGCCCCATGCGTCATTAGCCTATCACTCATCCCCAGCAATAGAATCTCATTCCTTCTCTGATTGTAACCAACTGACTTATGTAATCAGCTTCCTGATGGGTTTTTTTTTTTTTTTTTTAAATCTGTAAAAACACGATCTGAGCCGATAGGGGCATATTCAAGTAAGCAAGAGTTTTACCACGTGTCGAAGCTCCAAGTTTACCACCCGGAGTTGTATAATTATATAGCCTTTTCCCTGGGAGGTAAAACCTTTGGCAGCACGCAGATTCAGTGTAATATGCAGAAACTAATAAGTTCTCCCCGTGCGCTAAATGCAGGCGGGTGCATTTAAAGCATATTTTGTTTCTCATAGCTCCTGATCCTGCGAGGAAAAACCCTGCCTCGGAGGATTAGTGCGCGAGGTTCCCGCAGCTAACTGAATTGGGCAGTGCTGACAATAAAGGCCTATACACACGGTAAGATTCGGGCTATGGCCGATTCTCACTATGCGACAGGGGCTAGATCGGCATCGTAAGCACATAATGAGTGTGCTTGCGATACTATGTGCGATTTTGGCTAAGTGTCAATTTTGACTTAGAGATAGTCAAAATTGACTTGCCTGCACAGTCTATCTAGGCTTGCGATGCCGACCGCGTGGGACAGCACATCGGCATCGAATCGGGATCGCAAGGCGACTTTCACCTTGCGATCTGCACTAACTTTTCTTACAATCTTGACTATATAGTCAAAATTGGAAGAAAATATCTCACCGTGTGTACACACCATTAGCCATGCATTGTCCCATCAGCGAAGAAGCAAGAGTCTGATAACACAGGTATCTGTATATAAATTGGAAGCGAATGTGTAAAATCTTAATTTGGACTGTGTTCTTTGATCCCATCTCCCTGGTGTAGTTATGTAGCACTTATAGCTTGTTTAATGTTTTATAATTTTTAGGAGTTTAATATTGATTGTGATGAACTTAATTACTTAAGCAATTTTTTTTTTAACTAGAATGAAGAAAATCATTATACTGTTTGTTTTCCCACCTAATTAGATTATATACACATTATATTTAATCACAGCTATCAGAGATCATGCTTTGTTATAACCTATTGCCAGACTATCTATAGAAAACAAATGAGCCTATTGCTGGCCATACAATAGGTCGATATCGTGTATGAACACATAATTTCGACACCTCATACAATGCATCGTGTGCACATCGTGCATGTTTTGGGTACGACAATGATGCGATGATCGGTCCTGCGGGTCAAATGTCGTATCCTCTGATCATACGTGCAGCCCATATTATTTGTCTTAATGGTATGCACATCATAACATGTTTTAGGCACAACGATGCATTGTACGATTTTGAGTGGCATGTCCCTGGACTATTTTTTTTTTTTGAGGCACACGATCGATCGTTTAATGACGGGTCGTTAGCACATCGTGTGTCACTCGTGAGGTCGGCACTGCCAGGGAGTTCAAGGGAAATATGACACCTGTCCTGCACTTTGACTCTTGCGACCAAGATTGATCATTTTAATTTTCCTTCATAACAATGAATAACTAACTACTGTATGTATTGATAAAGCTGCCAATTACATAGAACTACAGTATGTTGTCCTTCTAACCATTTAACTGGCTAATATCTTTTCCATAAATGTCCCCAAAAATGTTTTTCTTTTTTTTTTTAAATTATCAAATTATGTGAATAATAGATATTTAAACCGATTCAGTACAATTTTATTCACAAATATTCAGATTTATAATTAAAAATAATTAAAGGATAAATATCTCTTAGCAGCATAATTTGATCATTTAAAATGACTTTTAAAGGGAGGCAAAAGAGTCTACAAAGGGGCATATGCATGCGTAGGTCTTGTGGGCATAAACGGAGTGATTTCATGCAATAAAATGTTGTGTAGTACTCTCTGCTCAGTCCCTAAGCCTCTAAATCATCCAAGACACAAGTACAGATGACTTCTGATACTCTTATCCTCTTTGCACCATGTAGCATGAGATGCCCGGCGTGACTCAGGCACCCTGCTATCGGCAGTGATTCCGGAGCTTCAGGACTTTTTCCAGGTCTTTTCAGTGTGAAGTGTGGATAGGTGTACATGGACTCCTCTGTAGCTACAATGTCTATTAGCATTACTCCTGTTGCCAATCCCACCCAGTGACAGCAGTCAGTCAGTAGTGGATGTCTAGCATTTAAATACACAGAAATACAACGTTTAGCACCTTTCAGGATTTCTAATATACTTACATACATATAAGCATTCTTCATAGTTGGACTAGCTTTGGTCACCGCAGTATTAATTAGTGCACCCCCTTTCTGTAAGTAAAAGAACAGTTAGCAAACGTGTACACATGACCTCATTGCCCTGCCTGTACTATATTCTTCATGGCACAGCGCAGGGCCCTAGAGATATGTGCATATAGGGAATATATAATGGCAGACCATGCTGGGGAGCTAGAAAAAGGACAGATAAGTAAAACTGCCAACATAAGCTGTATAGGAATGTTGTACGGTGGCGGACCCATCTGGTTACGGGATCCTAATGCAGACGTACTCTTGGTAGTTGCATCACAGAAGTCTGCCAACTGCGATATATAGTATCTGTACAGTGTAACTTCATTCAGAAATGATATTATGCATAATGAAAACACACACATATGCTCCACTTATATAAAAACCATCAATCATAGAATCTCTTCTCATCAGCAGTTTGTGTACTCTCTATTAGTATTACCTTCATTGTGTGCACCCACTGCTGGTAGGCACGGGAGTTTCCTGAAATAAACATGACAATAAGAAAAGCTCAAAGCATACATTTCAAATATACAATTGAGATCAAGATAAATATAGATAAAATACAGTGGCAGCAATCACCTGAAGTTATTTCCTCCTCAAACATATCGGAGAACCCGTAACCTGAGTTCAGTTTCTCCAGTCGACCATCTATAAACTGATACATAAGGAGATATAAAATAAACAGATTACACATGAACTGTGACTGGAATCCCTGATAGACAAGATCTCATTTCTGTTGCACATTTACAGGACTGTGCTAGAAACAGCAGAATGTTTCTCTCTATCTTCTCATACAGAACAGACTGATGCTGGGTAAGTTTAATCAGCTTGCTCCTAGTATGCAGGCACCTAGTTCAGCTCTGTTTAAACACAGCATGGATCAGTATGTCCACCACTGATGACACTGTACATACTGGATGAGTTTGGTTCATGGACAGAGCACAGGAAGATAACAGAACTGCCTTTGAACAGAGCAGGGAGATCCTGGTATCTTGTTGGGGAGACTGTCTCCATCCGTAAATCACACAGGACTAAGCATCATCGCTGGCAGTTTATGTGCTGGCCCTAAATATTTCAATGGATGGATTAAAAAGGGAAGGCTATTCTGTGATAATAAAGACTTACTCACATACAGTGAAAAATATGGAGATACACAATACATTGTACACATCTGATTACTTGTAAACTGTGCCCTATAGGTTATGCACCTGTATGTGTGACAGGGAAAGCCAGTGTGCACATTACAGCCAATTACGCTTAGACTGTACCTGCTTGAAGAGCTGCAGATTGACAGCAGTCTCTAAAAAATGCTTCATAGTGCTGGAACGGTGGGCTACAAAGTTCTCTTCTGAAAATGTAATTGGTTCCCCCTAAAGAGATTAAAGCAGAAGGCTCAAACCTAGATAAATAACATTTTAAATGGCAATAAGATATGCTGCAGTGACAATTCCAATAACAACAGTTTACACTGAAACAACATTTCAAGAAACTCTAGAATATATGTATGTCTCATGGAATAACTAAGAGCACAATAAACTGCAAAAAACAGGATTTTGGTACTCACCGTTAAATCCTTTTCTCCTAGTCCGTAGAGGATGCTGGGGACTCCAAAAGGACCATGGGGTATAGACGGGATCCGCAGGAGCTTGGGCACACTAAAAGACTTAAAACTGGGTGTGAACTGGCTCCTTCCTCTATGCCCCTCCTCCAGACCTCAGTTATAAGAACTGTACCCAGGAGAGACGGACAGTACAAGGAAAGATTTTTGTTTTAACTAAGGGATACCAAATTACCAGCCCACACCATAAACATACCGTACAACCGGAATAACGCAAAACAAGATAACAGTATGCATAAAACTCCAGCAACCAGCTGCAACAAACCAATACACAACTCGTGTACAAACTAATTTAACAAGTAAGAAAACACACTGCAAGTAATAGTCCACACTGGGACGGGCGCCCAGCATCCTCTACGGACTAGGAGAAAAGGATTTAAAGGTGAGTACCAAAATCCTGTTTTCTCTTATGTCCTAGAGGATGCTGGGGACTCCAAAAGGACCATGGGGATTATACCAAAGCTCCAGAACGGGCGGGAGAGTGCGGACGACTCTGCAGCACCGACTGAGCAAACGCCAGGTCCTCATCGGCCAGGGTATCAAACTTATAGAACTTAGCAAAAGTGTTCGAACCTGACCAAGTAGCTGCTCGGCAAAGCTGTAGCGCCGAGACACCTCGGGCAGCCGCCCAAGATGAGCCCACTTTCCTGGTAGAATGGGCTTTAACAGATTTCGGCACCGTCAGTCCTACCGACGAATGAGCCTGCTGGATCGTACTACAAATCCAGCGTGCAATAGTCTGTTTTGAAGCGGGATTACCAATCTTGTTGGCCGCATACAAAACAACCAACGCTTCAGTTTTCCTAGTAACAGCTGTCCTAGAAACATATACTTTTAACGTTCTTACAACATCCAGAGATTTTGGAATCGCCACCTCTTCCGTAGCTACCGGAACCACAATAGGTTGGTTAATGTGAAATGGAGAAAACCACCTTCGGTAGAAATTGTTGACGAGTCTTCAATTCCGCCCTATCCGAATGAAAAATCAAGTACGGGCTCTTATGAGATAAAGCTGCCAATTCCGACACTCGCCTGGCAGATGCCAGCGCCAAAAGCATAACGACCTTCCAAGTGAGAAATTTCACTCAACCTTACGCAAAGGTTCAAACCAGGAAGACATGAGAAACCGTAAGACGACATCGAGGTCCCATGGAGCTACAGGAGGTACAAACGGCGGATTGATATGCATTACACCCTTCACAAAGGTCTGAACCTCTGGGAGGGCAGCTAACTCTTTTTGAAAGAAAATAGACAAAGCCGAAATTTGCACTTTGATGGAACCCAATTTCAGGCCTGCATCTACGCCCGCCTGTAAAAAGTGGAGAAAACGACCCAAGTGAAAATCCTCCGCAGGAGCCTTTTTAAGCTCACACCAGGAAACATACTTCCTCCAGATACGGTGATAGTGTTTCGCCGTAACCTCATTCCTAGCCTTAATAAGAGTTGGAATGACTTCCCTGGGAATACCCTTACGAGCTAAGATCTGGCGCTCAACCTCCATGCCGTCAAACGCAGCCGCGGTAAGTCTGGAAACACGCATGGACCCTGCAACAACAGATCCTCTCTTAGAGGAAGTGGCCAAGGATCTTCCACCAGCAAGTCCTGAAGATCCGGGTACCAGGCCGTTCTTGGCCAGTCTGGAACGACGAGAATCGCCTGAACCCTTGCTCGACGAATGATCCCCAGCACCTTTGGAATGAGAGGAAGTGGAGGGAACACATACACCGACTGGAAGACCCACGGAGACACCAGGGCGTCCACTGCAGTAGCTTGTGGGTCCCTTGACCTGTAACAATACCATGGGAGCTTCTTGTTGAGCCGAGACGCCATCATGTCTATCAACGGAATTCCCCAGCGTCTTGTCACTTCTGCAAATACCTCTTGGTACAGAGTCCACTCTCCCGGATGGAGGTCGTGTCTGCTGAGGAAATCCGCTTCCCAGTTGTCCACCCCCGGTAGGAAAACTGCTGACAGTGCGCTGACGTGTTGTTCCGCCCAGCGAAGGATCTTTGTGGCCTCCGCCATTGCCGCTCTGCTCCTCGTTCCGCCTTGCCGGTTTATATGGGCCACCGCTGTGATGTTGTCTGACTGTACCAGGACCAGTCGATCCTGAAGAAGACTTCTTGCTTGGAGCAGGCCATTGTAAATGGCTCTTAACTCGAGAATATTTATGTGGAGACAGGCTTCCTGGAGCGACCATTTTCCCTGGAAATTTCTTCCTTGGGTGACTGCGCCCCAGCCCCGGACACTTGCATCTGTTGTCAGAAGTACCCAATCCTGGATACCGAATCGGCGTCCCCCCAGGAGGTGATGAGCTTGTAGCCACCACAGGAGAGAAATTCTGGCTCTGGGAGATAGACTTATCTTCCGGTGAATGTGTAGATGAGATCCGGACCATTTGCTCAGCAAGTCCCACTGAAACACGCGGGCGTGAAATCTGCCAAATGGAATGGCTTCTTCGTACGCCGCAACCATCTTCCCCAGAACCCGAGTACAATAATGGATTGACACACTCGTCGGCTTCAGAAGTTCTCTGACCATCGTCTGCAGTTCCCGAGACTTTTCTTCTGGAAGGAATACCTTCTGTAACTCCGTGTCCAGAATCATGCCCAGAAAAGGAAGCTGAGTGGTCAGAATCAACTGGGATTTCGGCAAATTGAGCACCCAACCGTGCTGTCGCAGAACCGATAGTGACTTCTCAGCAACCGTTCCTTGGACCTCACCTTTATTAGGAAATCGTCCAAGTACGGGATAATTGAAACCCCTTGTTTGCGAAGAACCACCATCATTTCTGCCATGACCTTGGTGAAAATCCTCGGAGCCGTAGAAAGCACAAACGGCAACGTCTGAAATCGGTAATGAGAATCCTGTATCGCGAACCTGAGGAAAGCCTGATGTGGAGGATATATCGGCACATGTAAGTAGGCATCCTTTATGTCGACTGACGCCATAAAATCCCCCCCCTTCAGGCTGGCAATCACCGCTCGAAGGGATTCCATCTTGAACTTGAAGACTTTCAAGTATGGATTGAGGGATTTTAGATTTAGAATTGGTCTGACCGAACCGTCCGGTTTCGGTACCACAAATAGGCTCGAGTAGAACCCCTCCACCCGCTGTGACGGGGGGACGGGAACAATGACCTTCTGTAGACACAATTTTTTGAATCGCCGCCCGGACCACCTCCCTGTCCGGAAGAACCACTGGTAATGCCGAAATGAAGAACCGGTGAGGGGGCATCTCCTGAAACTCCAGTTTGTATCCTTGAGACACGATTTCTAACACCCAAGGATCGAGGTCTGATTGAATTCAGACCTGGCTGAATACCTGAAGACGGCAACCCACCGGTCCGGACTCCCCCTAGGGAAGCCCCAGCGTCATGCGGTGGACTTGGTAGCAGCCGGGGAGCACTTCTGGCCCTGTGCGCCTGAGGCTGCAGGAAGTCTTCTTCCCCGTCCTCTACCCTTTGAGGCGAGGAAAGACGAACCTTTCCCACGCCTGTATTTATTGTGACGAAAGGACTGCATTTGTTGATGTGGTGCCTTTTTCTGTTGTGTGGGAACATAAGGAAGAAAAGAGGACTTACCCGCAGTCGCGGTCGAGACTAGGTCCGCCAGGCCGTCCCCAAACAAGACAGTACCTTTAAAGGGTAGAGCTTCCATAGACCTCTTGGAGTCGGCATCAGCATTCCATTGATGGATCCACAAGGCCCTCCTGGCAGATATCGACATGGCATTGGTGCTTGGGGGTCATTCCGAGTTGTTCGCTCGGTAAATTTCTTCGCACTGCGACTGCGCCAAGTAAATTTGCTATGCAGTTAGGAATTTTACTCACGGTTTTTTCATCGTTCTGGTGATCGTAATGTGATTGACAGGAAGTGGGTGTTTCTGGGCGGAAACTGGCCGTTTTATGGGTGTGTGTGAAAAAACGCTACCGTTTCTGGGAAAAACGCAGGAGTGGCTGGAGAAACGGAGGAGTGTCTGGGCGAACGCTGGGTGTGTTTGTGACGTCAAACCAGGAACGACAAGCACTGAACTGATCGCAGATGCCGAGTAAGTTTGAAGCTACTCAGAAACTGCTAAGAGGTGTGTAATCGCAATTTTGAGAATCTTTCGTTCGCAATTTTAAGATGCTAAGATTCACTCCCAGTAGGCGGCGGCTTAGCGTGTGTAAAGCTGCTAAAAACAGCTTGCGAGCGAACAACTCGGAATGAGGGCCCTTGATCCCAAGAGACAGACGTCCCTTGCCGCGTCCTTTAGGTAATCCGCAGTGTCCTTAATATAACCGAGAGTTAGAAGGACATTATCTTTATCAAGAGTATCCATGTCACTAGCTAAATTCTCAGCCCATTTAGCAATAGCACTACTCACCCATACCGACGCCACAGCAGGTCTGAGCAATGCACCCGTATTAGCGAAAATGGACTTCAGACACGTCTCCAACTTGCGATCCGCCGGATCCTTGAGAGCTGCCGTGTCAGGAGACGGAAGCGCCACCTTCTTAGACAAACGGGATAGAGCTTTATCAACAGTTGGAGATGTCTCCCATTTTTCCCTGTCATCAGAGGGGAAAGGATACGCCATATAAATCCTCTTGGGAATCTGCCATTTCTTATCCGGCGACTCCCAAGCCTTTTCACAAAGAGTATTCATTTCATGAGAGGGGGGAAACTTCACCTCAGGTTTCTTACCCTTGAACAAGCAAATCCTTGTTTCCTGTACCGCAGGTTCTTCAGAAATCTGCAAAACATCCTTTATAGCCACAATCATGTACTGAATACTCTTAACTAATCGTGGATGTAACGCAGCCTCAGTGAAATCGACCTCGAAATCAGAGTCCGTGTCGGTATTCGTATCCCCCACCTGAGTAAAAGGCCTCTTATGGGACCCGGATGGGGTCTGTACCTGAGATAAAGCCTCCTCCATGGACTTTTTCCACACCGGCGTCTGTGACTCAAACTTATCTAACCTCTTAGATAAAGAAGCTACATTGGAATTTATTGTATTAAGGAGTGCTAGTAAATCAGGAGTAGGCTGCGTCGACAGTGCTACATCTAGCCCCGCATCCCCACCTCCCATAACCTCCTCTGGTGAATAACATTCAGGCTCCGACATGTCGACACGTAGTACCGACACACAACACACACAGAACCGTCTCAGCAAGGTGACAGGCCCACAATGCAGCCCAGAAGAGGAGACAGAGGGAGTATGCCAGCTCACACCCCAGCGCCTGTATATTGGTACACGAATATATGTACCCAGCGCTGCCTTATTATCAAAAAGACTGGTACCCCACTGCGGCTCCCCTCTGGAGATGCCCCCTTTACTTGAAATCAGCGTGGAGGTCCCGGCAGCGTCTCTCCCTCCGTCTGGTGCAGGGAGAAAATGGCGCGTGTGAGCCGCGGACCGAAGCTCCGCCCCCTTCTAGGTGGCTTCAGCCCGCCAAATTCAAACTCATGTAAAATGCCGGCGGGGATCTGTAAAAGGTGCCTCGGCACCCACAATCATATGCCGCCCTTACAAAACTTCAGTAACATGCCTCCCAGGGCGCCCCCCCCCAGCGCCCTGCACCCAGTGACAACCGTTGGTGATATGTGTGTGGGAGCATGGAGCACAGCGCTACCGCTGTGCTTTACCTTCCGTCACTGAATGAAGTCTTCTGCCGTCCTGAAGTCTTCTGATCTTCTCATACTCACCCGACTTCTGCCTTCTGTGAGGGGGTGACGGCGTGGCTCCGGGAACAAGCAGCTAGGCGCACCAAGTGATCGAACCCTCTGGAGCTAATGGTGTCCAGTAGCCGAGAAGCAGAGCCTTGAAACTCACTTCTCTCCCCTCACTCCCACGCTGCAGGGAGCCTGTAGCCAGCAGGGCTCCCTGAAAATAAAAAACCTAACAAAAGTCTTTTTCTAGAGAAACTCAGTAGAGCTCCCCTAGTGTGCATCCAGTCACTCCTGGGCACAAAGTCTAACTGAGGTCTGGAGGAGGGGCATAGAGGGAGGAGCCAGTTCACACCCAGTTTTAAGTCTTTTAGTGTGCCCAAGCTCCTGCGGATCCCGTCTATACCCCATGGTCCTTTTGGAGTCCCCAGCATCCTCTAGGACGTAAGAGAAATTCACTATATTATGTAAGTAATCCGTGTGATGGTAGAAAGTGTAAAGCAGAAACTCACGGGTTTGTATCTGAGAGAATCCCTGTAGGAACCAAACAGTGCAGCCTGCGCTCGGAGGAAGGCTCGGGACACTCCATCCCCTGTGGATGTGGACTGCTTCTTCAGCTTGCTTTTCAGGGTTGAAACCTTGGATAAAAGAGACAAGTGTAATGATATTAGAGGAAAATAAGCAATATATGGTGAAAGCAGGAGACAGTAATATAAGGAGAATATATAGTTCCCAAAAGGATACATTGGGATAAATGTAGAGGGGATGCAGTCAGGATACCGACGGCCAGGATCCCGGCGCTCAAAATACTGACGCCGGAATCCCGTCCGCCGCAGGAACACCAGCGTCAAAATACAGATAGGACTCGGGATCCTGGGGTCTAAGTACCACTGCCCGGAATCCCAATCCTTCTTTCAGCTGCTCGCGATTACGTCCCGCTGCAGGGGGATTAGGTTTAGCCATCAGAAGGGAAGTTAGGGTTTAGGGATGGGAAGATTAGGGTTTGGTACCAGTGAGGGAGGGTTAGGGTTAGGCACCAAGAAGGGAGGATTAGGGATATGCACCCACAAGGGAGGGTTAGGGCAGGGAAACAGTGAGGGTTAGTGGGCTTAATGGGGAGCTGTCGGTATACTGACAGTCAGCAGCAGATCCATCTGCAAATCATACTGTACCCGTGCAAACAGCAACATGTACTGTAAGTAGTGCAGTATGGATGGTATAATGTTAGCACTAGTACCTTACAGTACTGAGGGCATGGTTTCGATTCCCACCATGGCCCTAACTGTGTGAAGTGTATATTCTCCCCCAGTGCCTGTGCGGGTTTCCTCCCACAATCTAAAAATATACTGGTAGGTTAACCCTAGTGTATACGTGTTGTGTATGTACATGTGTTTAAGGCAAACTAGATGGGCCAAGTGGTTCTTATCTGCTATCAAATTCCATGTTTCTACTTGATCAAAACAAGGAAAAATGATCAGTTTTAGGGAAAAGAGTTAGTAAAGCCAAACAAAGAGTCAGTGGCATCAATATGGAGAATAGAGGAGAAGTAAAATACAAAGGTTAACATGAAAGGGAGGAGGGAGGGTGGCATGTGAGACACAATGAAACAAGTGACATAAGCAGGAGAAGGAGATAAAGTGAATTAGCACCTTTGAAATTAACCTGGTGAGGGGTGAGACACACAGTAGCGTGGGTCTCATCCCACCGGGTCAGCCCAAATCTCAGAGCCCTTTGCAAAAAATGTATATTACACCTGCTGAACTGTTAATGGAAAGGAAGGTGGGGGCACCCCTAGGTGAGAAAGCAATCTTTCTCACTCTCTTCTCCCTGGGCCTACCACATAAACATCTCTTATTATCTGTGCACCTCTCCTGTAGCCCTCTGTGGGATGGAACTTTCACCTTTCTCCTCCAGCATACTAGAAACAAAGCAGGGGCACCTGCTGCATTGTATGGCAGCTAACCCATTCAATGCTGAAAATTAATGATTACATTTAATAACCATGCATTTAAGACCGTACCAAGTGCAGTTTGTTTTTGCCACAGTGTGTCATTTCAATGTTCCTATCAAAAGTGATTATTCGCACCTTTTTTCTATATATATAAAAATTGTCTCTGCCAGATAAAACATGTAGGGGAGATTCAATTAGCCACGAGCAGCGGCATATGTCCCTCACTGATTTTCTGCTTGCATCCTATGGAGGTGCGAGCAGAAACCAGCTGCTGTAATTGCACTTACGTGCTATTACAGCCATCTATATATGGCAGCATAAATCAGAACAGATCTGGCATTCATCAATGGATTCTTGCTCTGCGGCCACAAATAAAACAAGCTTTTGTAAAATGGGAGAAGATATTTAAATGAGCAGAGTGGGCATTGCATATTAAGGTTACCAGATGCAGAGCCCCAGTGCAAAAACACTTCACTCTAATATACTGCTTATTCTTGGAGCTGGTGGAGATTTGATGTCTCCAAGATCTATGCACATGTTGGATGGGAAAGTTAATTTATAGGCACAAATCTACTGACGTATAACAAAAACACAGATAGTAAAAACATTAAGAAATACTACACTATATATGAAAAGCAATTTTCCCCTTACTGTCACAGTTTATGTAAGACATAAACAAGCCTTGAAAAATCAGCACTTTAGGACACACATTCAATATTTGTATTCCATTAAGGGCATTATTACTATTATTATTACATTTTATTTATATGGCGCCACAAGTGTACGGGGAGACAAAACTTAGAATTACAGTAAATAAATAACAAAAATAGAGTACAGGTAACAAAGAGCACCCCAATTCTCAAAACATAATACAGCTAGGATGTAAGTAGCAAGGGCATAATCATCGTACTACTTGGGGCTGGTGGCCATAGATAGAGATGAGCCTTTACCAGCAGGAGAAAAAGCGGGTAAAGATATTCGCTAAGTAAGAGAGAGCTGTGAGTGAAACGTGTCGAGAAGAGGGCTTTAACAACAAGAGGAAAGAGGGCCCTGCTCTGAAGAGCTAACAATCTAGTGGGAAGGGGCGACAGACAGATGACATGAAGTGCAAGCAAGCGGGAGGTAGCCTGATGGCAGTATGTAAGCAAAGCAGAGATGTTAAAGGCATGAGGCAGGGGGCTGGAGGAGCAGCCTCAGGACTAGGATATGCATCGGGAGGGTATGCTTTGATGAATAGGTGGGTTTTCAGTGCCCGTTTGAAGCTTTGCAAGGTCGGGTAGAGTCTAATGGAGCGGGGGAGGGTGTTCCACTGAAGAGGTGCAGCACGGGCAAAATCTTGAACTCGAGCATAGGAAGCAGTGACCAGGATAGAGGAGAGGCAACAGTCATTGGCCGACTGTAGGAGGTGGAAAGGAGTATGAAGGGAGAGGAGGTTGGAGATGTAGGGAGCAGTGGAATTAGAGATGGCCTTGTATGCGAGGGTGAGGAGTTTGAAAAGGATTCTGTCGGGGAATGGGAGCCAGTGCAGATTTTGTCGAAGTGGAGTGGGAGATGTGGAGCGGCGGGAGAGGAAGATAAATCTAGCTGCGGAGTTGAGGACAGATAAGATGCGAGCAAGTGAGGCCAGTGAGGAGAACATTGCAGTAGTCGAGTCATGAGATAACCAGTGAGTGGATAAGTTTAGATGTACTCTGGGAGAGAAATGGCCTTATGTGAGCAATGTTGCGTAGTTGGCACTGACAAGATTGGGCAAGAGCTTGGATGTGGGGTGCAAAGGAGAGGGAGGAGTCAAGAGTGACGCCCAAGCAGCGGAGTTGGGGGGAGATGATGGTGTTGTCAACAGTGACAGAGATATTGGTAGGGGGTGTTACTCTGGCTGGGGGAAAGATAATGAGTTCAGTTTTGTCCATGTTGAGCTTCAGAGAGCGCTCAGACATCCTGGAGGAGATGGCGGAGAGGCAGCTGGAAACCTGAGAGAGGACAGAGGGGGACAGATCAGGAGAGGGGAGGTAGAGTTGTGTGTCATCAGCATAGAGGTGGTATTGAAGGCCAAAGGAGTTAATGAGCGCACTCAGGGAAGAGGTGTACAGGGAGAACAGAAGGGGGCCTAGGACAGAACCCTGAGGGACACCAACAGGAAGGATGGAAGGATGTGAGGTGGATTGGAAGTCCTACCTATCAGTCACAGACACAGAGGGCAATACCATGGGAGGTGTTTCCTCCTTTCAGGACTGCGAGACCGGGCTGCGATTAGCAGAGAGTTGGCTTTCTGTAGAAAGCCATTCCTTGCTTTGACAGGATAGCCATTCCTCGCAGCAGCGGGGACAAGGCGGCGGAGGCCTGGCTGCATGGCTAGTGGTAGCCTTCCACCTCTATCTAGGTAAAGGCCGCGGATGCTCATGAATTACAGAGGTTCTGTGGCTGGCTTAATTCAAACCAGCATTTCACCTGGTTTCAATAAGCCATAGAACCTGTGTAAACCACGAGTGTCCCGGTATAAAGGGACAGTATGGTAAACCTATACAGTATATATTCCATTTTCATGTGTTATATTGGTGCTTTTACTAGAACATGCCAAAGGGTAACTGCGTAATTACACCCTAATTCTACCAAAGTATTTAAGAAAGAAAATAAACGGAAGTCATGTATATTATAAGGCTGTTCTATATTCTCTTAAAGGCCTGAACAAGAGCATTTAAAGTACATCCGTTTGCTTGTTTGTCGGATTTAAATAAACCCCGAAACCACTGAACCAACTGCGATGCAGTTTTCAGCATTTTGTACGTCATTTGGCTCGCCTTTCTTCACCAAGAGAGCCTACATGTCAATCCGAAAACCCTAGGAAACCAGCTTCCACCCAAGCGCAGCTCTGCAACGGAATCTAGTGTATAATCTCTCTGGGCTTTTATTTTGTTTTTGTTGTTTTCTTTTGAGGCAACATTTCCTATTTTTTTCCTGCACTTTAAATTAATAAATGAAAGGTTTGTGTGTCCAAGCCATGAAGCAAAGAGTACACTCTCTGACTGTAGTACTTTTTGCATGAACTATACAACATCCAATCTATTGCCTAAGGTAACATGATTAAATAATACACACAGTAGATAAGTATGGGTAGCTGTACTGTGTTTAATTTAAAAAGAGAAATGACTTCAAGAGCAATCTGATCTGTTCTGCAAAGTGGAGAAGATATGTATCTTACAATAATATTTCTAAACATAAAGTTATCCAAAAGTAGACAACAGTACCTTTAACTTGCTATGACTATCTATTGCATACTTTCTACTTAGGTTATAAGTGGATTATAATGTACCCTGCTAAAAATACAATATAACTAATTCCTTATTTTTTCTGTTGCTGTAAATACAGTATGTACTGAGAGTTCATACAAAAAGGAGCTAATACTGCCTTGACAAACCATACAAGTGTTAGTAGGCCTCCCTTAACGACAATAATGGAAGAGTCAAATTAATTAGTGTGTAATCCTGGTAGGCTGCTAACAAGGGCATAGAGAGGCTTTAGAGAGAGAAATGAAAGAAAAGGACAACGCTGTGGGTGATGAGGGCACCGACACGGGTGACATTCAGTTCTCCCACATGAGAACATCAAAGGAAAGACGATGCCCCACTGGGGGCAATTACCATATAGCCCTTGGAAGGGAGCATTTTGGTTATGCAGAATGTACTGAGCTAGTTATATATACATGCAAAATGTATTTACATTATTTACCTTATTAAAAAAGACACACAATATTATATATTGCCAGATAAAGCCAACAAATAAATACCTTACATATGCATAGACGTTGTGTATACGATACTGGAAATACAAATATACAGCAAATAGCAATTTGGGAGTTGGGATCTGCAGTTCCATATGTCAGTTTCTCATACATAGATTGTCTAAGCACCTGGAGGAACCAAGCATCAGCCTCAGTTGTAAAACATCTCCCAATGCAGAACTGTCAAAAAACATATTCTTATATAATGGAGCATGACTTCATGAAATGGACTAGTGACTGACAGCTCTGTAATGTACCTCTGACCACATACAGTATCACTACCAAAAACACACTCCGAAACGACAATGCTTTAGCTAATTAACACTTTGCAGTGTGAATAGTTGGTATTTAAAACATGCTGTTAATCCCAACGATTAGAGTGTGTATTTAATAACTGGGAAGTCTAACGTAATGGTGAATGAAGGAACTAACATAGCAGGTCACAGGAGGAAGTGTACTGAAATTCAGATGATCTCTGTGCAGTATTTAGCCTGTCAATATGGTTTGGATTTCTCTGAATATGAATGCAGCATATTCACTGTCATTTCCTGGATTTCTGACTTGTTTCTGTTATTCAGCCTAAGGCAACAGTGTCTGGATCAAGATAGAAGAGGAGAACAAGAAGTTACGTCCCAGGACCACTGTGGGTCTCTTGTGTTGTTTGCTAGTATTATGCTCCGTTGTTGACTGACAGCTTTGTTTTGTACAAGTACATTTCTACGTGTTGAAACGTTAGTGAAGTTACAACTCCACATTTTTTTTTGGTACTCTGTGTAGTAAATAGCCATAATTACTTTAGAGAGTGTGTCCAAACTCAAATCTAAATTGCAATGTAAGCATAAATCTGCCCAGCATTTGTGGCTACAGGCAAAATCAGCCAGTATTTAGCCTGCATGCAAAATAAAATACATGCATTTGCACCCTTTGCAGTCTAACACTGGCCCTAAGAGTAACAGAGCAGGGATGACTAGGGATGCTTAATCCACCAGTGACCACCCCTAGGCCTAATGTGACTAGTGAGGGTACTCACTAGATCATACTTGCCTCCACACCGATAATGTCTGTAAGACTACCTTCCAATATCCCGCATACTTCCACGGTAAAGTGGACGGGGACAATTACATGAATTGTGTCATCACTCGCCCTGCGAGTCTTAAGGGCCTTACACACTGAAAGATGATCTGTTCAATCTTTCTGGTTGGAACAAAAATCTGGTAGTGTTTGGGAGCAAATGACAATTGACCATTTGCTCTCAAACACTGGAAAATAGACAGAAATTGACGTTCAGACAAATTGGTTAAGTTTGTTTCATTAAACCAATTTCTCTGAACAACCGTTTTTGTCCATTTTCTGGATTTTCGAGCAAATGGTTGATTGTCATTTGCTCCCAGACATTGCCAGATTTTCTTTCCAATCAGCGAGATTGGACCGATAATCTTTAAGTGTGTGGTTCCCTTTAGAAAGCAGGCACATATGCTGTAAAATGTTTTGAGATCTGCACTAGTTGGTGTAATCTGAGCACCAGTCAACCAGGACACTTATAAAATGTCATTTTTAGCACTGATACTCCTTACATCTTTAAAATACCATAGAAGCCTCACACAGGCACAATGAGATATGTCTTCACTTATGACTGGTACACTATGACCAGTGCTTATGAATATTTTATACCTGCCCAGAAGATGGCTTGTCACAAAACCATCATGCAAATAAGGAAAATGGTTAAAAACAGCAACTAAATGTTTCCACCTTCCTACCTATACTAGAAATAGAACTACATACAGTAGCTGCTATGAGTAACAGAATCTAGTGATTTACACAAATGTTCTCTAAAAATGGAAAGTTTATTAATATACTAGCAAAATGGCCCCAGTATATGCCCCTGTAGACTTTCCCCAGCCACAACTCCCTTAAACCTCCACCCCCATCCCAAGACAGGGTAGGCATATGAGGATGCATCTATAATACAGGTATTGGCAAGTTGGTACTATGGGACCAGAGTGTTGCACTAACATATTTTACCCATATAACGGAGCCTGAGAGCAGAGGTAATAGACGGGTCCACTAGGAGCCATGGGCACTTTAAGAATTTGATAGTGTAGACTGGCTCCTCCCTCTATGCCCCTCCTACCAGACTCAGTCTGGGAAACTGTGCCCGAGGAGACGGACATACTTTGAGAGAAGGATAGATAAGGATAGTGGTGAGCTTCTGAACCAGCACACACAAACAAGAGGAAAGCCATGCTACCAAACTTGAAACAGGAAACAAGAGGAAAGCCATGCTACCAAACTTGAAACAGGAACAGCAACAGCTGAACCAAACAACAATACTTAACCAAGTAACATTGCAGGGAGAACGAAGCACCGGGCGGGCGCCCAGTATCCTCTACGGACTACGAGAAAAGGATTTACTGGTAGGTAATTAAAATCCTATTTTCTCTTACGTCATAGAGGATACTGGGGTTCCATTTAGTACCATGGGGAAGTACCAAAGCTCCAAAACCGGGTAGGAGAGTGCTAAGGTTCCTGTAGAACTGATTGACCAAACTGAAGGTCCTCAGAGGCAAAAGTATCGAACTTGTAAAACTTTGCAAACGTGTTCGAACCTGGCCAAGTAGCTGCTTGGCAGAGCTGTAAAGCCGAGACACCCCGGACAGCAGCACAAGGAGAACCCACCAACCTAGTCGAGTGGGCTTGAACAGATTTCGGATCCGGCAAGCCTGCCGTGGAATAAGCATGCTGGATAGTGAGCCTGATCCAGCGTGCAATGGACTACTTTGAAGCAGGACACCAAATCTTATTGGGATCATAGAGAACGAACAGCGAGTCAGATTTCCTGTGACGAGCTGTCCTCTTTACATACACCTTCAAAGCCCTCACAACATCCAAAGACTTTGGAGTGGCAGAGGTGTCCGTAACAGCCGGAACCACAATAGGTTGGTTGATGTGAAACGCGTACACCACCTTAGGAAGGAATTGCTGACGAGTTCTGAGTTCAGCTCTGTCCTCATGGAAAATTAAGTAGGGGCTCTAGTGAGACAACGCCCCTAGATCCAACACACGTCTCGCTGAAGCCAAGGCCAACAGTGTGACTAGGGAAGCCAATCCCGGGCCATTTTTTCAATCCCGGGTGTCGGGATTGAAAAACGGACAATCCCGAGATTCCCGGGATACCCCGGATTGGCTTTCAACTAGGTGACCGCCCCCTCGCCCCGCACATATAACTCACCATATACCGGGGGCGGGCGGGAGGGGAACATCTTTTGAACGCTGCTGGCGGCTCCCAGCAGCGGCTGACAGCGCAGCGTGACCTCTCACGCTGCGCTGGGGACCCGGAAGGAGGAAGCCGGCCAGCGTCTGAGCGTCCTCTGGACGCTCAACGCTGATCCCTCAATCCCCGGGATTGGAGCTTCCAATCCCGGGATTGAATCCCGGCAATTTTTGGCCCTAAATCCCGGGATCCCGCCGATCTCGATCCCGGGATTGGCCACCATAAGTGTGATTGTCTTCCATGTAAGATACTTAACCTCTACCTCCTGTAACGGTTCAAACCAGTCCGATTGGAGGAACTGCAGCACCAGATTAAGATCCCAAAGTGCCGTAGGAGGCACAAAGGGAGGTTGGATGTGCAGAACTCCTTTCAAGAACGTCTGGACCTCAGGAAGAGAAGCCAATCGTTTCTGAAAGAAAATGAACAAGGCCGAAATCTGGACCTTTATTGAGCCCAGACATAGGCCCACATCCACACCCGACTGCAGAAAAAGCAGGAAACGTACCAGATGAAATTCCACGGCAGAATATTTTCTGCTCTCACACCAAGAGACGTATTTCTTCCAAATACGGTGGTAATGTTTAGACGTTACCCCCTTCCTGGCTTGAATCACAGTCGGGATGACTGTGTCAGGGATGCCTCTCCCGGCAAGAATCAGCCGTCCAACTTCCATGCCGTCAAACGTAGTTGTGGTAAGTCTGGATAGACTAACGGGCCCTGTTGCAGAAGATCCTCGCGAAGAGGTAGAAGCCACGGATCTTCGAGGAGTATCAACAGGAGGTCCGCGTACCAGGCCCTTCTTGGCCAGTCCGGAGCAATGAGAATTGCTTGAACCTTTTCCCTTATTATTCTTTTCAGAATTATTGGGATCAGAGGAAGTGGAGGAAACGCGTACACCATCTGATATACCCATGGAGTGGTCAGAGCGTCCACTGCCACTGCCTGTGGGTCTCTCGACCTGAAAAAATACCGCTTGAGCTTCATGTTGAGACGAGAGGCCATCATGTCTATCTGTGGATATCTCCATCGACTTGTCAATCGCCTGAACACCACCGGGTGAAGGCTCCACTCCCCCGGGTGCAGGTGGCGTCTGCTGAGGAAGTCTGCTTCCCAGTTGTCTACTCCCGGAATGAAGACCGCCAACAACGCCACAGCGTGTTTTTCTGCCCAGAGGAGAATTCTTGACACCTCTGACATTGCCGCTATACTTTTTGTTCCGCCCTGTCGGTTTATGTACGTTACTGCCGTCACATTGTCCGACTGGACCTGAATGACCCGATCTTGAAGAAGATATGAGGCCTGCAGAAGGGCGTTGTGTATAGCCATGAGTTCCAGAATTTTGATTGGAAGGACGACTTCCTGACTTGACCATCTTCCTTGAAACTGCACCCCCTGGGTGACTGCTCTCCAACCTCGGAGGCTTGCATCCGTGGTTAGCAGAATCCAATTTTGAATCCCGAACCTTCGGCCCTCGATCAGGTGAGAAGTCTGCAGCCACCAAAAAAGGGAGATGTTGGCCTTTGGCGACAGACGGATCCCTCTGGTGCATGTGAAGATGTGATCAGGACCATTTGTCCAACAGATCGAGCTGGAAGGGTCGTGCATGAAACCTGCCATACTGAAGAGCATCGGAAGAGGCCACCATTTTTCCCAGAAGGCGGATGCATAGGTGCACCGATATCTGGGTTGGTTTCAGGACATCCCGAACCATCGACTGGATTACCAATGCCTTTTCCAACGGAAGAAAAACTTTCTGCGACTGTGTGTCCAGAATCATTCCCAGAAATGGGAGCCTCCGAGTTGGCTCTAAGTGAGATTTCGGAAGATTCAGAATCCAGCCGTGATCCAGGAGTAGTTGACTTGTGAGGCTAATGCTGTTTAAAAACCTCTCCCTGGACGGAGCCTTTATCAGAAGATCGTCCAGGTACGGAATTATGTTCACTCCCTGCTTGCGAAGGAGAAACATCATCTCTGCCATCACCTTGGTGAACACCCTCGGTGCCGTGGAGAGACCAAAAGGTAGGGCCTGGAACTGGTAGTGACAGTCCTGCAGTGCAAACCGTAGATACGCCTGGTGAGATGGCCAGATCGGAATGTGAAGATATGCATCCTTGATATCCAGAGACACTAGGAATTCCCCCTCCTCCAGACCCAAGATCATCGCTCTCAGAGACTCCATCTTGAACTTGAACACTCGTAAGTATGGGTTCAATGATTTTAGATTCAGAATCGGCCTTACCGAACCGTCCGGTTTCGGCACTACAAACAAGTTGGAATAAAACCCCTTGTTTTGGAGAGGAGTTGGAACTGGAACAATGACCTGCGTTTGTACCAGTTTTTGAATGGCATCCTGTAAGGTTATACTTGCCTCCTGTGAAACTGGTAAGCATGATTTGAAGAATCTGTGAGGTGGGAGTTCCTGAAACTCCAGTCTGTACCCCATGGAAATAAGATCTATGACCCAGGAATTCTGGCATGATGTTATCCAGATGTGACTAAAATTTTTTAGTCGGGCTCCCACCTGCCAGTCTTCTAGGCATGCTGAAGGCTTTGCGGAAGCAGAGCTGGAGCTCTTTTCCTGAGAACCGGCAGTTGCTGGTTTGCGTGGTTTACCTCTAGTGCCTCTGGTGGCTGTAGAGTATCCTCTGGCTTTGCCCTTAAACTTGGCAGTCAGAAAGGACTGTAGAGTAGGTCCTGAGTAGGTCTTACTAGTTGGGGGAACTGCAGAAGGAAGATATGTAGACTTAAACGCAGTAGCTTTGGAGATCCATTTGTCTAGTTCGTCTCCAAATAAGACCTCTCCTGTGAAGGGTAGGCCTTCCACGCCTTTCCTGGAGTCCGCGTCCACAGTCCACTGGCATAACCATAAGCCCCTGCGTGCCAACACTGCCATACCCGTGGTGCGTGCATTAAGCAAACCCACTTCTTTTATGGCTTCCACAATAAAGATTGCAGAGTCCTGTATATGTTGCAGGAGTAAAACAATCTTCCCCCTAGATAAGGAATCCAACCCCTCAATTAGGTTACCTGACCATATAGAAATGGCTTTAGTAATCCACGCACATACTATAGTGGATCTCCGGGCCACCCCAGCAGCCGTGTACAAGGATTTCAGTGTAGTCTCGCCGTGTCTTTCAGGGAGGCTGCATCAGGGACAGGCAACACAATTTTACGTGACAGTCTGGATACTGATGCATCCACTATCGGTGGATTTTCCCATTTTTTCCTATCCTCAGGAGTAAAAGGGAAAGATGAGATTAACCTTTTAGGGATCTGAAATTTCTTATCAGGATTAACACACGAATCTTCAAACAGGGTATTCAATTCCTTTGACACAGGAAAAGTGACTGAGGATTTCTTTTTTACATTAAAATGATTCCTCATACTCCTCTGTCACTTTTTCAGGAACTTGCAGAACGTCTATGATAGCTTCTATAAGAGCCTCTATTCCCTGTGGCAGAGCAGCGTCCACCCCTTCTGAATCCACCTCCCCCCCTTTTCCATGTCTGACCCCTCAGCGTCAGAGTCAGACTGCAGGATAGGCGCCCCTGTTAGGCGCCGGGGTCCGCTCGTCGGTGCGGCCCGGCGCCTAGCAACCAGGGACGCCGTACGAATACAGCCGCCGGCTCCCTGGCAACGCTAGACGCCGGGCGCACGGACCCTAGCAACGGGGACGCCACTGGCGGACCGCGTTCCCCGTTGCTGGGTCCATTTAAATTAAGTAAGGGCACCTGTTTCCTGGCCGTGCAGCAAGGCAGCTGCACGGCATTCACGCAATTAGCCCTGTCAGCAGTTGATTGGAGGGCTTCAGTTTATATGCTCTTGCAGTGCCTCACACAGACGCCGGTAATAGCTTCCTGCATGCTGTATCTGTTTGCTGAGAGTGTTTCCAGTCTTGCTGTATCCGGTCGCTCCTGTCCTCAGTTGTCCTGCACTCGGAAGTCGTCATCTTGTTCCTGGAGTCCTGACTGAGCACCGTTTAAACATCCAGTGGTGTTCGTGAGTCGCGGCGTTGCCGTGTGTTGCGGCTTGGCCGCTTTATTATTTATTACTTATTATTTGTGTTTCGGAGCATTTTGCGGAGGATTCCGCTCCCACAGATCCACTCTGGTATCCAGCGGTGCTGGGTAGGAGTAATGGACTAGTGGATTTTGGTTGTCCTTTTACCTGGCGGTTTTTCCGCACATACTTCAGGTTTGGTTAGTTAGCTTGTTGCCCTTGGCCTGTTGTTAGTCAGAGGTCCTCTTGTCATCATCCTGCCTCGGATTTCCCTTTGTCTCTCACTAAGACCGGGGGGCACCGGAGTTGGGCAGACATAATCCGCCTTTCAAACGTGGCTGCCAGGGGCTCAAGAAACCATAGTCTCGCAAGGGATTTCCGATAGCACGGGTGAGACAATAGAGTTAGGGCGCCAGGGGCAACTAGTCTTTCCTGCTCCCGTAACCAGCATTCCCTTCCAGTACTCTGGCCATTGTCATAAGATCTCCTCCGGTCAGGAGTACTGGAATCATAACATTATTACCGGCCTTACCAAAACTTAAAATTAAACAGGGTTTAATTTTTTCCTTATTCAGTTTTGTAAGAGTTATCGGCCTCATGAATCCCACAGGTTTAGGGCCAAATCCTGGTCAGCTCCTAGTCAGCCAGATTCAAGAACTTACTCAGATGGTTCAGGATCTTTCCCTTCGGGTGAAGTCGCAGGAAGATCTTTTACGAACTTCCCCGAGGGTAGTCCCTGAACCAAAAATGCACTTGCCTGACCGTTTTTCTGGTGATAGGAAAGAGTTTTTTAATTTTAAAGAATCCTGTAAACTTTATTTTCGTTTAAGACCGATCTCCTCAGGTACTGAATCTCAGCGGGTCTGGATTATTATTTCTTTGCTCCAGGGGGATCCTCAGACCTGGGCATTTGGTTTAAAAGCAGAGGATCCGGCGTTGTTGTCAGTAGACGCTTTTTTGGGGTCTTTAGGGCTTTTGTATGATGACCCTGATAGAGAGGCATCCGCTGAGAGTCAGTTGCGCGCTCTCAGACAGGGTAGAAATCCTGCAGAGGTTTATTGTACAGAGTTTCGCCGTTGGTCGAACGACTGTGGCTGGAATGACCCAGCCCTGCGCAGTCAGTTTCGCCTCGGCTTATCAGAGTCTATAAAAGACAGTCTCCTTCAGTATCCCGCTCCTGAGACTCTCGATAAACTCATGGAGCTTTCTATTAAGATTGATCGTCGTCTCAGAGAGCGGAGGGCTGAAAAAGGAGCACCTGTCAGGTCTACTCCATGTGTATATTCCATTCCTGAGGACGTAGAGGAGCCCATGCAGATGGGTCTCTCCCGGCTGTCTCCAGAAGAAAGAGCCAGAAGGCAAAACTCTGGTCTTTGTTTGTACTGTGGGGGTAAGGGACATTTTGCCCGTAATTGTCCGAACAAGTCGGGAAACGCCTCGACCAAGTGAATTGTGAGGGGGTTCACTTTGGTCTGCAGCTTATCTCCTCGAATAACTCCCTTTTAGTCCCAGCTAAAGTTTCCTTTGGCAGCCTCAGTTCTTCGGTGTCGGCTTTTGTTGACAGTGGAGCTGCAGGGAACTTTATGGACTTAACTTGGGCCAAGGCCTTAGGCATTCCTCAGTTAGCCTTGGGTAGGTGTATCACCATGCATGGTTTAGATGGGAGTCCTTTGTCCAATGGGGTTATTTCCCTCTGTACACCCCCTGTACTACTTACGGTAGGAGCTCTTCATTCCGAAAAGATCGAGTTCTTCCTTACCCATTGCCCAGCAGTTCCAGTGGTTCTGGGTCACCCTTGGCTGGCCTTTCATAATCCCACCATTGATTGGCGGTCGGGGGAGATTTCACAATGGGGTACCATCTGTAATAAGGAATGTATTACGTTTCCCGTCAGAATAGCAGCTGCCATTCCCGAACTCATTCCCGTGGAATACCAAGACTTTGTTGATGTGTTTTCCAAGGGCAATGCGGACATTCTGCCTCCCCATCGGCCTTATGATTGTGCTATTGAGCTAATTCCTGGTGCCACATTGCCAAAGGGAAGGTTATATGCTTTATCCGGGCCAGAAACTGCGGCCATGAATGAGTATGTTAAGGAGAGCCTAGGGAAAGGATTTATCAGGCCATCTAAATCCCCTTTAAGTGCAGGCTTCTTCTTTGTGGAGAAAAAAGATGGATCACTCAGACCTTGCATTGACTTTAGAGCCCTGAATAAGATCTCAGTTAAAAATACTTATCCTCTGCCGCTGATTTCTGTCCTCTTTGATCAGCTGCGTTCGGCTGTGATTTTTTCTAAAATTGACCTAAGGGGAGCGTATAACCTCATCCGAATCAAGTCTGGAGATGAGTGGAAGACGGCTTTCAGTACTCAGTCGGGTCACTACGAGTATCTGGTGATGCCGTTCGGCTTGTCTAACGCTCCGGCAGTTTTCCAGGATCTCATTAACGATGTGCTCCGTGACATCCTAGGAAGATTCGTGGTCGTTTACTTAGACGACATCCTGATTTATTCTGACTCAATTGAACAACATGTTACCCAGGTGCGTCAGGTTCTTCAAAAATTACGTGAAAATCATCTATATGCCAAGCTGGAGAAGTGTGAGTTTCATGTCACGGAGGTATCCTTTTTAGGGTACATTATTTCCCCTCGGGGATTCTGCATGGAACCTAAGAAGCTCCAAGCCATCCTTAGTTGGGCGCAACCCACCAATTTAAAAGCAATTCAGCGCTTTTTAGGGTTTGCGAATTATTATAGAAGATTTATTCATTCTTTTTCCGACCTGGTTGCTCCCATTGTGGCACTGACTAAGAAGGGAGCGGATCCTACCAACTGGTCACGTGAAGCTGAGTTATCCTTTCAGGCCTTGAAACAAGCTTTTGTCTCAGCTCCAGTCCTCAGACATCCCAACCCAGAATTGCCCTTCGTTGTTGAGGTTGATGCCTCGGAGGTTGGAGTGGGGGCTATCCTATCTCAAAAGGATCCGGAGTCTCTGGAACTACATCCTTGTGCCTTTATGTCCAGGAAATTCTCATCCGCTGAATCCAACTACGATGTTGGTAACCGGGAGTTACTGGCTATTAAATGGGCTTTCGAGGAGTGGAGGCATTGGCTTGAGGGAGCAACACATACCATTTCAGTATTGACTGACCACAAAAATCTTCAGTACATCGAATCAGCTAAGCGGCTGAAAGCCCGGCAGGCTCGTTGGGCTTTATTTTTTACTCGTTTCAAGTTTATTATCACTTTTAGGCCAGGTTCCAAGAATACCAAGGCGGATGCCCTGTCACGCAGTTTTCTTCCAGTTCATAATAACAGTCCTGTTACTCCCATACTTCCGTCTTCAGTCATTTGGGCAGGCCTCACACAAGATTTATTTACCCAGTTAAAGCAGCTTCAACATCAAGCTCCTGGAAATACTCCTGCTGGTCGTCTTTACGTCCCTGAGTTTTTGAGAGCTACTGTTTTGACTGAGTTTCATGATAGCAAAGTTGCCGGGCATCCGGGGATCTCTAAGACTTTGGAATTAGTCTCCCGCTCAGTATGGTGGCCTGGTCTTTCTAAAGACATTAAGGAGTTTGTTTTTTCTTGTCAGGTCTGTGCACAGTATAAGGTTCCCCGTTCCTTGCCTATCGGGCAACTTATGCCCTTAAATGTTCCTCTCAGGCCATGGTCTCATATTTCCATGGATTTTGTGGTAGACCTCCCTCTGTCAGCCGGATTCCGAGTCATATGGGTGGTAGTGGACCGTTTTAGCAAGATGGCTCATTTCATTGCTCTTCCCCGACTGCCATCTGCCCAGGGATTGGCTGTTTTCTTTCTCCGCCATGTTTTCAGACTTCATGGGTTGCCCACTGATATTGTTTCTGACCGGGGTCCACAATTCATTGCACAATTCTGGAAGTCTTTTTGTGCTTCATTAAAGATGAAATTGTCTTTAACATCCGGCTACCATCCCCAATCCAACGGGCAAACCGAGCGAGTTAATCAATCATTAAAACAGTATTTGCGTTTGTACTCAGCCAAACTCCAGAATGATTGGTCCGAGTTTCTTCCTTTGGCGGAGTTTGCTTACAATAATTCTTGTCATTCCTCCACTAATGTGTCTCCATTCTTTTCAGTTTTTGGTTTTCACCCCAGAGCTAATTCTTTTTTTCAACATTCTTCAGTTTCCTCGCTAACCTTAGCCTCTCATCTCAGAGTCATTTGGAAAAAAGTGCACCTTGCTCTCAGAAAAGCGGCCTTTCGAGAGAAAAAAATTTCTGACAGGCTCCGACGTCCTTGCACTTTTAAGGTGGGAGATAGGGTATGGTTGTCGACTCGTAACATTAGACTTCGACAATCCTCAGCTAGATTGGGCCCCAAATTTATTGGACCATTTCATATTATTAAAAAAATCAACCCAGTTGCTTTCCGGTTACGTTTACCAAGAGCTCTCCGGATCGGAAATACGTTCCATTGCTCCCTGTTGAAACCATACGTTTCTTCCAGTAGATTTCCTCGGAAGATCTCTCAGGGGAAATCACCAGTAGATGTACAGGGACAACAGGAGTTCTTGGTGGAGAAGGTTCTCGATTCCAAATTGTCCCGGGGTCGGCTTTATTTTCTGGTGCACTGGAGAGGCTATGGTCCAGAGGAAAGGTCTTGGGTCCTGGATAAGGATCTCCATGCCCCGAGGCTCAAGAGGGCATTTTTTCGGGAATTTCCTCGGAAACCTGGCTTTAGGGGTTCCTTGACCCCTCCTCAAGGGGGGGGTACTGTTAGGCGCCGGGGTCCGCTCGTCGGTGCGGCCCGGCGCCTAGCAACCAGGGACGCCGTACGAATACAGCCGCCGGCTCCCTGGCAACGCTAGACGCCGGGCGCACGGAGCCGCACGGACCCTAGCAACGGGGACGCCACTGGCGGACCGCGTTCCTTGTTGCTGGGTCCATTTAAATTAAGTAAGGGCACCTGTTTCCTGGCCGTGCAGCAAGGCAGCTGCACGGCATTCACGCAATTAGCCCTGTCAGCAGTTGATTGGAGGGCTTCAGTTTATATGCTCTTGCAGTGCCTCACACAGACGCCGGTAATAGCTTCCTGCATGCTGTATCTGTTTGCTGAGAGTGTTTCCAGTCTTGCTGTATCCGGTCGTTCCTGTCCTCAGTTGTCCTGCACTCGGAAGTCGTCATCTTGTTCCTGGAGTCCTGACTGAGCACCGTTTAAACATCCAGTGGTGTTCGTGAGTCGCGGCGTTGCCGTGTGTTGCGGCTTGGCCGCTTTATTATTTATTACTTATTATTTGTGTTTCGGAGCATTTTGCGGAGGATTCCGCTCCCACAGATCCACTCTGGTATCCAGCGGTGCTGGGTAGGAGTAATGGACTAGTGGATTTTGGTTGTCCTTTTACCTGGCGGTTTTTCCGCACATACTTCAGGTTTGGTTAGTTAGCTTGTTGCCCTTGGCCTGTTGTTAGTCAGAGGTCCTCTTGTCATCATCCTGCCTCGGATTTCCCTTTGTCTCTCACTAAGACCGGGGGGCACCGGAGTTGGGCAGACATAATCCGCCTTTCAAACGTGGCTGCCAGGGGCTCAAGAAACCATAGTCTCGCAAGGGATTTCCGATAGCACGGGTGAGACAATAGAGTTAGGGCGCCAGGGGCAACTAGTCTTTCCTGCTCCCGTAACCAGCATTCCCTTCCAGTACTCTGGCCATTGTCATAAGATCTCCTCCGGTCAGGAGTACTGGAATCATAACAGGGCCAGAGTTCTCTTTTGTGGACAAATGGCAAGGGACTGAGACGCTTGTTTGGGGACTGAGTCTCTGTTCATAATCTCATCCACACACTGTCTTTAGTATTGCGTCTCTTTCTCATTGCGGGACAATTAATTAGAAAAATTGGAAATCATTGCTTTGAAGGAATCCAGCCATGCTGGGTCAGCCCCGCTAGCCTGAGAAGGTGCACTAAACTGAGTACATAGTAGTGAGCTCCCTGGGGAAGAGGAACACTCTGCCGTACATGAAACACACTCTTTCCCTGACATATTGTAAATGTGACAGCACACACACACAGGAAAGGTTAAAAGCACAATGAACCCACAAAGACCCCTTCAGGGAGACACAGAGGTGTTTGGAGCCAGCACACAGCGCCCTTATTGCTAATGCCAAGCTTAGCCGGGTTGCAGACTAAGTACCCAGATTGGGGACTTTGTACACTAATAATCGTTCCCCCTGCCCCCCTGCTATGACACCCTGGTACAGCTGAGGTAATCTGGAGTCACACCGGAGGAGCTGCGCGTCCCTGTCAGTCAGCAGCTGTGTCCATTGCAGAGGGAAAATGGTGCTGGTGAGCTGCTGGATCCTCTCATAGTGAAGCCCCGCCCCTTCAGTGGCACACAGTCTTCCCGCTTTTTTTTATACTGGCTGAGGTAATTTGTGCTTAAAATGGAGACCGAAACGTTTTAAGGCTTTGTTTGCCAGTGTGGGTACTGTGTACAGTGTACTGAGACGCAGTTGTGTACTGAGTCTGGAGACGCAATCCGCTCCGGTGAGAAGCCGTGCGTCTCCGTACCCGCATGCCCCATAATGGGCAGCGACCCACTACCCTGGACGCCGGCTTAGTACTCACCACTCTTCTTTCTTCCGGCTCTGTTAGGGGTGGCGGCGTGCTGCAGGAATGTACGCTCGCAGTGGTGGGGCTTGCGAATAGTTCCTTCAGAAGCTAGTGTCCTGTCAGCGGAGAACGGAACAGTTAACCCTTCAAAAGGTTGCCCCCCCCCCCCCAAGTCCCACGAAACAGGCAGGCTGGTGCCATCCAGACCCGCCTGAAAATAACAAACATATAAAATAAATGCAGAAAACTCTTCAGGAGCTTCCATACGCGTGACCGGCTCCTCCAGGCACATTTTCTAAACTGAGTCTGGAAGGAGGGGCATAGAGGGAGGAGCCAGCCCACACTGTCAAATTCTTAAAGTGCCCATGGCTCCTAGTGGACCCGTCTATATCCCCCATGGTACTAAATGGAACCCCAGTATTCTCTAGGACGCAAGAGAAATACTAAATGCATACTTTGAAGTGGTACTATTGAAACAAGCATCAATGATGACACAGGCTTATTGTCTAATATATAGATAATACTGCACGTTTGTTCATTTAGAATGACAGCATACTTACCTTTGCATTTTTTTCTCATGCAATCTCCATATCACAATATTCTCTAATTAAAATATGGGGGCTTATGTAATAGCCTGTGAGTTGGTCACTGTCTGTGAATTCCTGCGAGTCTGCCTGTATTTTTAAAGTCAACCGGGTTTTGCCTTTTAAATGATTGCCACTTTAAAATTATGGGCAGACTCACCGGAAATCCCAGGCAGCGGCCAGCTCACAGGCTATTACATAAGCCCCATAGTCTCTAATGCTGTAGTTAAACTGAATACTAGGGAAAGTGGTCTGCTAAAAAATACTATACTACAGTATTACATGATATCTTGTTACTGTAATCTGTCCTCTTTCCCATTAGTCACAACACCTATCAGGTAATTCTCTCATTGGTTGTTCAGTGCCTTAAGGTATAACAGCCAAAAGCAGAAACAAACAGCTGACTACTGTATACTGTGAGTGCTGATAACTGGCTGTTGTTTCTAACTTCTCATTCACGGCCAGGTAGCACAAAATGTGCAGCAGAATCTAAGAAAGCACATCTTTGTATCCTTATTCTCCTCACTCTGGCAACTTTCTCCTCAATTTTGACCCTTTGCTTATTTTACTATATCACATAGCTACACCAGAATTCCTCAGAAATATCTCTACATGAGCAGTTTTTTTCCATCCAGTGGCTATAGGGTGATACTACTTTAATGCTGGTACTGGGTACATTTTATATTTTATGTTAGAGATATCTATCTATCTATCTATCTATCTATCTATCTATCTATCTCAAATGTGGGGTAGTCCGGCACTCCCTAATAATCTGAAGAAGCTGCCCAGGTAAAGTGCATAAAAGAAAGAAGAAACAGTGTCACTCCGGGTCTTGTGTCAGCAAATCGTGTTGTATTCAGGCATTTGGTGAAAAATGCATAGCTGACGTTTCAGAAAGGTTTTGGAATTTTCACTTAAACACTTTAACACCCAACGGCCATAATGAAACATATGAAATTGCTCCCTTTCTGTAATTTTTAAGTATGTTTATAGTTTTTTTAATATAGTTATATATAGTCATGCATTTTAATATGAATGTTTTATGATAGGTAATTCTGTTTCTGCTTTATTTTCTTTTTAATATATTATACAATTTACCATTTGAGACCTGGAAAATCCCCATACCATTTCAAAGATGGTGACCGGAGAATGTTTTGCCCACATATTATATGAGATAAAGAATTATAAAGTACTGCCTTTTGGAAATCTAATGGATATCTACAATATGTGCAAGAACGCTCCTACAATGAAATATGATGAAAAACTGTGGATGTGGCTGCTGGCAGCAGTTAACATGGGGACAAGTCATCACTATCTAATACTGCGTTATTTGGAATGAGACTTCCGGACATGAAGGGAGCCGCAACGTATCCAGTACTAAGGACGCTAATCCGGCGGAAGGGGGTCTTATACTGTAATGTATAAGGCGCTGATAGCGAGGCATGACCTACTTCCGCCAAGTGGCCATGTTGGTTGTGGCATCAGACAGCAGAGTTTGACCTATTTGCGCCGAGCGGCCATGTTGTTGTGGCATTAGACGGAATAGAATATTTAAAGGTTTATATGTATGTTTTTCTTATGTATTTGACTGGGTTTATTTAACCACTTAACTGGCATGGTCAGATTTCATGCAACTGCGCCGCCCCATCCTGTCCCCCCGTTTTTGACGAGGAGATCCGTTCTGCAGATGTGCATAATATAATGTTTAAATATTTAAAAAAAATACTTTTTTAAAATGTATTTTATTTAATGAAGTTAAAAAACAATGTTGTTAACGCTTTGGAAGGGAAAAATAAATAGTCAGTTAAGTGGTTTAGAGGAGGATTAATATCCTCATGTATATGTGGATGTATTGTAAAGGACCTGCTCAAAAGGGTGTTTCCACATTTATTTTACTGAATTTTATTGTAGTGATTCCAGGGTGGCCATTTTTGAAATGGGCATTTAAAAGTAAAAAGATTAACTGGTAAGGGCAAGCACATTTACCGGAAATGATGTCACCAACACGTGGGAACAGGAAGTTACACCTGTTTCCTGTATAGTCATTTGTTAAGGTATAAAAAGGGTTTCAGAGTTAAGTTCTAATGATATTTTGTCATAACTAATGGACGAAACGCGTTGAGGGGTCCCTCCAAGCTGTATCTCCCATGGGATTTTGGAATTCCCACTGGTTTTGGACCTTCCTAAAGAAGTTTACCTTTTTAAACTTTACATGTGTGTATGGATATGTCTAATAATCCACTTAACTGGCATGGTCAGATCTCATGCGACTGCGCCGTCTCACCCTGTCCCCCCGTTTTTGATGAGGAGATCCATTCTGTAGCTGTGCATAATATAATGTTTAAATATTAAAAAAAATACTTTTTAAAGTTTATTAAATAAAATAAATTTTAAAAAACAATGTTATTAACAGTTTTGAAGGGAAAAATCGTCAGTTAAGTGGTTAATAAATAATTGTTATACTTTTTAATCAAAATTATCGTTATCATTTCATGATACACTGAGGTCACTACTGAAGTTCATGGGATTAAGGAACTTCACCTAAGCGATTATAGGCAACAATTGTTTTTTTTGCCTTCATATCTGGTACGTCAATTTATACTGAATACAGAGCACAAATCACTTTAAGAAATTTGCATATTGCACTAGGAGGCGCTTTCTTTCTTTTTGTTTCTAAGATTTTATACTGATGTGAACCATCGGATTGAATGATAAAGCTTGCCACTGTGCATCACGGGAAGTGCACATCCTGCAAAAGGATGTAATTATATTCACTTTTGAATTATTCACTTTTTTTTGCGCCATTATCACTATTGTTTATATATATTTTTTTTGCGCCATTATCACTATTGTTTATATATATAACGCCTTGACAAAGGGGTTACGGGCTCCGAAACGTTGGAGAAGTCCATGTGATTTGTATATTTTAATACACTTCCATTTTTTTGTACAAGACCTGGAGTGACGCCGTTCTTTCCTGACTATATATATATATATATATATATATATATATTTATTCTCCACAAAGTTCAGTATTGCGCAACAGGATCTATTATTATCCAGAGTTAGTTTCCAATTGAGTGCTGCTTCAAATCCTCTCCACGCCACTGGAGTATTGGTAAAAACTGTTAAAGAATCGAGAGCGCACTCATGAATGCATAAAAAGTAACACCTTTACTTGTAACAATTGCTCACATACATTGAAGTTAAAATTCATCAACAACGGTATTTTCACCGCGACTTAGCCACTCAGATGTTCGAATCCACGGCTCGTCTCAACACCAGCTCTGTTCCCGGAGGATGACGTCACAGCGTCCACGTCAAATCAGCCACGCCCAACGCGTTTCGTACTACAGGTACTTCGTCAGGGGGTGTGTATATATATATTTTTCCCTGCTCAGAGGAATAAGGGACACCTCTCACTAGAGATGAGCGGGTTCAGTTCTCCAAGATCCGAACTCCCCCAATTTTACACGGTTCCGAGGCAGCCTCGGATCTTCCCGCCTTGCTCGGTTAACCCGAACGCGGCCGAACGTCATCATCCTGCGAGATTCGTATTCTATATAAAGAGCCGCGCGTCGCCGCCATTTTCACTCATGCATTGGAGATTGAACGGAGAGGACGTGGCTGCGTTCTCTCCCTGAAAAGCTCCATAATCTGTGCTCAGTGTGCTGCAAATATCTGTGCTCAGTGTGCTGAAAATATCTACGTTCTCTGCCTGAAAACACTCCATATCTGTGCTCAGTGTGCTGCATTGTGGGGACTGGGGACCACCAGTATATAATTATAGTAGTACAGTACAGTAGGCCATTGTTGTATCTTGCAACTCTGTGTCAAGTATACTATCTCTGTGCTGCATTATTGTGAGCAGTATATAGTAGGACAGTGCAGCATTTTGGTGACCAGTAGTATACATATAGTACAGTACAGTAGGCCATTGCTGTATCTTGCAGCTCTGTGTCAAGTATACTATCTCTGTGCTGCATTATTCTGAGCAGTATATAGTAGGACAGTGCAGCATTTTGGTGACCAGCAGTATACATATAGTACAGTACAGAAGGCCATTGCTGTATCTTGCAGCTCTGTGTCACTTCTAGTATCCAGACCAATGCTCAATATCTGCTGCATTGTTGTGACCAGTATGTATACTGTACTGTGCGACGTGTGTTATACACCTGATTTTATACATCCTGTAATCTGTACTGAGCGATGTGTGAGATACACCTGGGGATTATACACCCTGTATACTGTACTGAGCGAGGTGTGAGATACACCTTGGGATTATACACCCTATATACTGTACTGTGTGATATGTGAGATACACCTGGGGATTATACACCCTATATACTGTACTGTGTGATGTGTGAGATACACCTGGGGATTATACACCCTATATACTGTACTGTGCGATGTGTGTTATACACCTGGTGATTATTCATCCTGTAATCTGTACTGAGCGATGTGTGAGATACACCTGGGGATTATACACCCTGTATACTGTACTGTGCGATGTGTGAGATACACCTGGGGATTGTACACCCTATATACTGTACTGTGTGATGTATGAGATACACTTGGGGATTGTACACCCTATATACTGTACTGTGCGATGTGTGTGATACACCTGGTAATTAATTATACACCCTGTATACTGTACTGTGCGACGTGTGTTATACACCTGGTGATTATACATCCTGTGATCTGTACTGAGCGATGTGTGAGATACACATGGGGATTATACACCCTATATACTGTACTGTGTGATGTGTGAGATACACCTGGGGATTATACACCCTATATTATTATTATTATTATTATTATCATCCTTTATTTATATGGTGCCACAAGGGTTACGCAGCGCCCAATTACAGAGTACATAAATAATCAAACAGGAAAACAGCAATTTACAGTTGATGACAGTATAGGACAAGTACAGGGTAAATAAACATAGTTACATCAGCAGATGACACATGAATAAGTATCAGGTGGTAGAAGACTGCTGGATGTGGTACAATTGAAGATTATTAAAGTTAGACAAAGGATAAGCACATGAGGGAAGAGGGCCCTGCTCGTGAGCATTTACAATCTAAAGGGGAGAGGTAGACAGACATGGGTGACACAGATGGGGTACATAGAGAACGTGGAACAGAGGGTTAGGATGAGAGTTGGCTGGGTTTGGTGAAGAAGTGGACCCCCAGAAGGCACAAGTCAATACTTAACATTGCAAGATTTTACTGGGCTATGCAGGAGAAAATTAAAAATAGGGGAAAAAAAAAAGAAAAAAAAAAGAATCGATAACTTCTACCGCTTTCAAAAAGGTCAATGGAAGCTGAAATAATGGACAACTACCTCATGGAAGCCAGATACAGTATACCAAACAGTACTTAGCAGAGTTAGGAATGAGTGCTTATGAAATACAGTAACATTTTGTCATAATATTTCAGAAACTGCATGGCTGGTCTCTTGCACTCTTTTGCTCTAATACACCACCTGCTTTAGGATTTATATTCAAAACATCTGGAGGGGAATCATTTGAGTCTGGCATGATCCGAAGATCTCCTTCTTTATAGTCATCTAAAAGTTGATACATATATAAGACTGGGTCCTTTTCATAGGTTATATAAAACCATGTGTTCATAATAGGTGCTCGTGCTAATACCATCCCTCGCCACTCATCCTGGGAACCATCCTCTGTTTCAAACATATGCTCCACTGCTTTACCAATCATTGTGTCAGCCAAATAGGCATCGCTGATTTGGGATGAGGCAACTCTGTCTGGTAGAAACTTCAAGAGCAGACACCCTTTCATCCTTGTGAAGCTCAAGTCCATAGACACAATCAAATCCATCATACTTTATAAGATAGAGGGAGGGATTCACTGGTACTTGATCCAGAACTGTTCCTTTCCACTGGGTTATTGGCCCACTGCCCTCTTTCCACCCATGCTGTATTCTACAGCCTACAATATTTTGCCTTGGCTGGGAGATTGGTTTACTTGGTCCCATATTGTTTCGATGTTTCTTATGAGATGTTCTTTTCTTCATCATATTTGCAGAAACACCTGCATGTGCTGCATCAGCTCTTGATCGCTGTGCGTCCGCCTTTCCAAATGGAGTCTTCATCCATCTGTGTATTAAAGGGCAGCAGGGCTGCTGAACTAGGGTGAAAAGTGTAGTCACTCCAAGTTTGTTGTAGTCCTTCCAGTCTACATGAAAAAGAACCCCTTCCTTTCCACCTTTCAGAAAAACTCCGACCCTCAATTGCTCTGATCAGAAGTCACTTATCTTGGGCAGATAGGATGTGTTTCCCTCCTCTCCCCCTGCAGGTGATGGCTGCGGCACAGTGCTCCCCTGCGGCCAGTTGCCCCAATCCTCCTCCTCCCTCCTTTGTCAGACTCCGTCACCACCACTGTGCGCTGCTATGGAAGAGCAGCTCCCGCCTCACTCCCCCTGAACTTCCAAGCCCTCCGCTCAGACACTCCAGCGCTCGTTCCCTTCCCTCACCCCCTCCCTCTCCACACACTGCCAGATTTGGAGCTGGCTGCTACTATACGGCTGCCTGTCACTCTGCTGCCAGGACCAGGCCTCGCCTTCCTGCCAAATACTGATCCCTCCAGAGCTGCATACTGTTTACTGTACTGTGCCACGTGTGTTATACACCTGGTGAGTATACATCCTGTAATATGTACTGAGCGATTTGTGAGATACACCTGGTAATATCTGTGCTCGGTGTGCTGCATTGTGGGGACCACGAGTATATAATTATAGTAGTACAGTACAGTAGGCCATTGCTGTATCTTGCAGCTCTGTGTCACTTCTAGTATCCTGATCAGTGCTCAATATCTGTGCTCAGTGTCAGTGCTGCATTGTGGTGACCAGTATACTACAGTACAATAGTCCAGTGCTGTTCTCGCTGCTCAGTGTCAGTTCTCCGTAGTATCATCAGTGATCAGTATAATCAGTTCTCAGTATAATGAGTGCGCTGTTAGACGTGTGCCCGTTTTCCGCCATTAGTGCAGTGGGATTTAGACAATTGATGAAGTTATTGTGTCCCCGGTACAAAATCCCATCTAGATTCCACTTCACTAGGCAGGCGATAGCGAGAGTTTACCAATTAATATCAGTGATTTATAATTATTAATTACAGTGATCTTGCCAAATAATTCCAGTGATTTTGTCATTTTCTTCCAGTGATTTGGACCAATAATACCATTGATTAGAACGAATAATTCCAGTGATTTTGTCATTTTCTTCCAGTGATTTGGACCAATAATACCATTGATTAGAACGAATAATTCCAGTGATTTTGTCATTTTCTTCCAGTGATTTGGACCAATAATACCATTGATTAGAACGAATAATTCCTGTGATATTGAGGTGTTTGTGTCGCTTAGCTTAGCCATCCAGCGACCACAGTGCACCTCTTTTTCTCTTTTCTTTGCATCATGTGCTGTTTGGGGCCAATTTTTTTAAGTGCCATCCTGTCTGACACTGCAGTGCCACTCCTAGATGGGCCAGGTGTTTGTGCCGCCCTCTTGGGTCACTTAGCTTAGTCATCCAGCGACCTCGGTGCAAATTTTAGGACTAAAAATAGTATCGTGAGGTGTGAGGTGTTCAGAATAGACTGGAAATGAGTGGATATTGAGGTTAATAATACTATAGGATCAAAATTACCCCCAAATTCTATGATTTAAGCTGTTTTTTGAAAAAAAAAAAAAAAAAAACACCCGAATCCAAAACACACCCGAATCCGACAAAAAATTTTCAGGGAGGTTTTGCCAAAACGCGTCCTAATCCAAAACACAGCCGCGGAACCGAATCCAAAACCCGAAAAATTTCCAGTGCACATCTCTACTTCTCACATGCTCACACATTCCTTTGCCCCGGGTCTGGGACTCAGGATCGACAGCAAAAAGGTCGACAAACATTAGGTCGACGCCAATTGGTCGACACACCTTAGGTCGACATGGACAAAATGTCGACATGGACAAAAGGTCGACAGGAACAAGGTCGACATGGAAAAGGTCGACATGAGTTTTCTTTTTTTGGGTGTCGTTTTCTTCGTAGAGTGACCGGGAACCCCAATTAGTGCACCGCTTCGCTCGCCATGCTTCGCTCGGCACAGATTACCGTTCCAATCGTAGTCCACGTGGATCGTTAAGTATGAAAAGGTTCCAAAAAAGAAAAAAATTGTGAAAAACTCATGTCGACCTTTTTCCATGTCGACCTTGTTCTTGTCGACCTTTTGTCCATGTCGACCTAAGGTTTGTCGACCAATTGGCGTTGACCTAAGGTTTGTCGACCTTTTTGCTGTCGATCTGGAGTCTGGATACCCTTTGCCCCATACTCTAGCACGTGTAGTACACTTACTTATTTTGGTGTCCTTGTTAGTGCATTTTAACTGTTTTCAACCCTTAACAGTTATTTTATCTACTTGCCAATCTAATACAAAAATCTCCTTTTACAAAATTTTACACATGGCGCACGTAGTAGCATTTTTCATGCTGCGATGTGAGGATATATCAGTGATGCACATCTGCATTTTCTTTTCAAAGAGGAGGTATTTCAGCACTTTGCTTATAAAATGCAGATAAAGCATTTGTCGAAGTCAAAAATATTACATAGAGAGAACATACAGACTCCACACATACGAGTCGCTAAGCTTGCAAATATACGCAGCGAGCACAGCAATATATGGTAACATACGCATTTACACAGACATGCCACAGAGATAGATTCGACACATATTTCATACAGCACATAATTATAACATATCAAGCGCCAGACTTCATAAAGTTTTAAATGTATTTAATGGAGTAACGTCATGTATGTGTATTATTGGAGCAGAGCAAGATGGACATATCGTGTTTGGTGTCACAGTAACCAGATTAATGTGTATATCAATTTGATGCCTGTTATTAAGTTGTAGCTCATTGCAACAAGTAAATATGATTAAATGTATGAAAGCTAAAGTCACTCCTATTAGAACAATGGATTTCCTGGAAGACAGCATGCTTGACCAGTGGCTATCTCTTGTAATTTGTCCATCAAGGCTGACCCTCGTTTGCATATGAATTGACCAGTGACTCATCATGAATGAGAAAGTTCCCTCCCTTAGACTAGTCTGTGCACTCCCCCAAACTATATAGTACATTGCTGATGAGACACACAGAGGTCTCTGTCCTTTTTCCGCTGGGTCCGGAACGAGATGGTTTTCTGCCGATACTCTGCTCCTTTGAGCATGGAGGGGGTGCGTAGTGAGCATTGAGGGAGATGGTATTGTATGCTGGCCCGTAACTGTATGTATTAGCTGCTTACTGTGTAAATTGTAACCATGTAACTATATATATATATATACTGTACATTGTGATATATTGAATACATATCCTTTTAATAACAAATATATACATCAATGAGCTTTGGAACTCAGATAATGTGTGGGTGTATTGTTTTCGCTTATGGGATGCAGTGTTTTGCGATGTACTGTATAGCGCACATTCATAGCACATGGTATTAAGATACGCAGGCGTCTACATTATATATTAGAGCGGGCATTTTAAATATTTGTTAGAAAGCAATTTGGCATTTACACATTAAACATGCACGTTATTATTGCATTAGGTTATTTATATAGCACCTACTATACATATATACCCATTCTTCCATAGTTATAAAACATGGATTTAGCCTTATTCTATTGTTCATATCCATGTGACTTATTGTTAAACTAAGGTGAGATTCAATACCAGCGCACACCACAAGCATGCCACAACACATGGCATTCAACAGAACACAAGCCAACGGCATAAACAATGTCAGCAACAGGCTGATCATAAACGTAAAACAACATGTGTGAAACCACAACTATTAACTGCAGATACAGTAAGCACGAGGACGGGCGCCAAGCATCCTCTACGGACTAAGAGAAAAGGATTTACCGGTAGGTATTAAAATCCTATTTTCTCATACGTCCTAGAGGATGCTGGGGTCACCATAGAACCATGGGGTTATACCAAAGCTCTAGAACGGGCATGAGAGTGCGGATGAATCTGCAGCACCGATTGACCAAACTTGAGGTCATCATCGGCCAGGGTATCAAACTTGTAAAACTTTGCAAAAGTGTTTGAACCCGACCAAGTAGCTGCTCGGCATAGTTGCAATGCCGAGACCCCACGGGCAGCCGCCGAGGACGAGCCCACCTTTCTAGTAGAATGGGCCTTCACCGATTTCGGCAACGGCAATCCAGCCGTGGAATGAGCATGCTGAATCGTATTACAGATCCAGCGTGCAATGGTCTGCTTGGAAGCAGGACACCCAATCTTGTTGGGAGCATACAGGACAAACCGAGTTTCCGTTTTCCTAACCGAAGCCGTTCTGGCTACATAAATTTTCAAAGCTCTGACCACGTCCAGACACTTCGACTCGACCAAGGCGTCAGTAGCCACTGGCACTACAATAGGTTGGTTCATGTGGAAAGATGAAACCACCTTCGGCAGAAATTGCTGACGAGTCCTCAATTCCGCTCTATCCTCATGGAAGATCAAATAAGGGCTCTTGTGAGACAAATCCGCTAACTCAGACACCCGCTTTGCAGATACCAAAGCCGACAGGACGACCACTTTCCAAGTGAGGAACTTCAACTCCACCTTCTGTAAAGGTTCAAACCAATGTGATTGAAGGAACTGCAACACCACGTTAAGATCCCATGGTGCCACCGGGGGCACAAATGGGGGTTGGATGTGCAACACACCTTTCACGAAAGTCTGAACTTCTGGAAGGGAGGCCAATTGTTTTTGAAAGAAAACCGATAAGGCTGAAATCTGTACTTTAATTGAGCCCAACTTTAGGCCCGCATCCACACCAGCTTGTGGAAAATGGAGAAAACGTCCTAGCTAGAAATTCTTCCGTAGGAGCCTTCTTGGATTCGCACCAAGACGCATATTTTCTCCAAATACGATGATAATGTTTCAACGTTACTCCTTTTCTGGCCTGAAGAAGTGTGGGAATGACTTCACTGGGAATACCCTTTCGGGCTAGGATTTGGCATTCAACTGCCATGCCGTCAAACGTAGCCGCGGTAAGTTTTGATACACGCACGGCCCCTGCTGTAACAGGTCCTCGTGTAGAGGAAGAGGCCAGGGATCTCCTATGAGTAATTCCTGAAGATCTGGATACCAAGCCCTCCTTGGCCAGTCTGGGACAATGAGGATCGCTTGAATCTTTGTTCTTCTTAAGATCTTTAAAACTTTTGGAATGAGAGGAAGTGGAGGGAATACATACACCGACTGAAACACCCATGGTGTCACCAGAGCATCCACTGCTATTGCTTGAGAATCCCTCGACCTGGAACAATATTTCGGAAGCTTCTTGTTGAACCGAGAGGCCATCTTGTCTATTTGAGGAATTCCCCAATGACTTGTCAAATCTGTGAAAACCTCTGGATGGAGGCCCCACTCTCCTGGATGGAGATCGTGCCTGCTGAGGAATTCTGCTTCCCAGTTGTCCACTCCTGGAATGAAGATCGCCGACAGAGCGCTTGTATGCTTTTCCGCCCAGCGGAGAACCTTTGTGGCTTCTGCCATTGCCGCTCTTCTTTTTGTTCCGCCCTGGCGGTTTATGTACGCTACTGCAGTAATATTGTCCGATTGGATCAGTACGGGCCGATTGCGAAGAAGATGTTCCGCTTGTACAAGGCCATGTAAATGGCCCTTAACTCCAGAACGTTTATGTGGAGACAAGTTTCCTGGCTTGACCATCTTCCTTGGAAGTTTTCCCCCTGTGTGACTGCTCCCCAGACTCGGAGACTTGCATTCGTCGTCACTAGGATCCAGTCCTGGATCCCGAACCTGCGCCCCTCCAGGAGGTGAAAACTGTGCAGCCACCACAGGAGTGATAGTCTGGTCTTGGATGACAGGATTATCCTTCGGTGCAAGTGCAGGTGGGATCCGGACCACTTGTCCAACAAGTCCCACTGAAACACTCTGGCATGGAATCTGCCAAACTGAATGGCCTCGTAGGCCGCAACCATCTTCCCCAGCAACCGAGTGCATTGATGGATTGACTCTCTTGCCGGTTTCAGAATTTGTTTGACCAGACTCTGAAGTTCCAGAGCCTTTTCCACTGGAAGAAAAACTCTGTAGTTCTGTGTCCAGTATCAGTCCCAAAAATGACAACCGCGTTGTCGGAATCAACTGTGATTTTGGCAAGTTTAGGAGCCAACCATGTTGATCGTCCAAGTACGGGATAATCGTGACTCCTTGCTTGTGAAGCAGAACCATCATCTCCGCCATCCCTTTGGTGAAAATCCTCGGAGCTGTGGATAGACAAAACGGCAACGTCTGAAATTGGTAATGACAATCCTGAATTGCAAATCTCAGGTAAGCCTGCTGTGGAGGATAAATGGGAACATGCAAGTAGGCATCCTTTATGTCCACCGACACCATAAAGTCCCCTTCCTCCAGACTGGAGATCACTGCTCGGAGAGACTCCATCTTGAATTTGAATTTCTTTAGGTAGAAATTAAGGGATTTCAGGTTTAGGATTGGTCTGACCGAGCCGTCCAGCTTCGGGACCACAAACAGGCTTGAATAAAACTCAAATAAAAGCGCTCAGTGTGGTTTCATATACTGTAACTGAAATAATACTTAATGTCCATATGATTATGTGTGAATAAAGTCCAATCTCAAGATGATTCCTCCTGTTGTGGTCTGAGGACGATCAAATCTCCCACTCCATATGACGTATCAAAGTGATATGTAACAAAAGCAGAAATAACACATTATGGTGTAGTACGTCTTTAAATGCTGAAAATGAATAATGCAGCTTGAAACACCAAATTTTCAAAGGAGATAGATGGCGTACCGCACTCACAATCAACATAGCTAGTCTCCGCACATAAAGGTATCTTTCATTCCACCAAAAACTGTAAGTCAAACATATAGTACGGTGCGTACCATTACTCACTCAGAACAAGAGGCAAATCCTCACATAACGGTTTCTTTGTGTGTAGCTCCAAGGATATTCATGAAAAGTGTTATAGTTAAAAACACTTTATTACAGAATTAAAAGATTATACAAACAGTGGGCCTTGACACAAAATGGCTCAGGGGCGGACAGTGAAGATGCTGATATGGCCGCCGGCCGAAAACAGCACTAACCAGCAAGATGGTAATAACACAAATCCAACCTCAAGAAACCAAGTCATGCAGGAGCCACCTGTAAGCACTCTTCCAACGCGTTTCTCCCCGCAAATGGGGCTTTTTCAAGGATCAAGAGTGCTCTACTGACAATGATATTTATAAGGAAAAAAACGGAAATTGAAACAATTAACCAGCTTGATTAAACTAATTAATTAAGTAAGACAGTTGCCATGGTAATACGTCTCCACGTGTACCCGGCATGCAGTGCATAACTGATTGACTGTATTACCTCCTGGAACTTCAGTGCAGACGAACACTTCCGCCCACACTGAATTAACTTCCTGCCCGCGTCTCCATGGCAACCGCCAGTACACGCGGACAAGCCCATTGACTGCAATACCTCCGGAACTTGAGTGCAGACGGACACTTCCGCCCACACTGTGTTAATTTCCTGCCCGCGTCTTCATGGCAACCGCCAGTACTCGCGGACAAACCCACGTCCTCGTATATGATGCAGGCGCTGACTTCCGCCTATCGGAGCTAGCGTCACGTTGCCATTACACCTTACTTGGCAATACGGGAACGAGGCAGACTGGCTTGTATTTATCAATATCAAAGCCCGCATAATATTTCTGTGACAATTAACTCGGCAATACGAGCAGCCACATAGCCATAATCTTATAGTCAAACCAAACTGGTTAATAAATGAGGAGTAATTTAAAGGGCCAGATAAGTAACCCAATATTAACACTGGCAATCTATCCAAATAGTCCTCATTGGCAGACACCTGCTATTAAAACAACTCTAAAAAAGTTAACTGAAGTTAATTCAGTGTGGGCGGAAGTGTTCGTCTGCACTGAAGTTCCAGGAGGTAATACAGTCAATCAGTTATGCACTGCATGCCGGGTACACGTGGAGACGTGTTACCATGGCAACTGTCTTACTTAATTAATTAGTTTAATCAAGCTGGTTAATTGTTTCAATTTCCGTTTTTTTCCTTATAAATATCATTGTCAGTAGAGCACTCTTGATCCTTGAAAAAGCCCCATTTGCGGGGAGAAACGCGTTGGAAGAGTGCTTACAGGTGGCTCCTGCATGACTTGGTTTCTTGAGGTTGGATTTGTGTTATTACCATCTTGCTGGTTAGTGCTGTTTTCGGCCGGCGGCCATATCAGCATCTTCACTGTCCGCCCCTGAGCCATTTTGTGTCAAGGCCCACTGTTTGTATAATCTTTTAATTCTGTAATAAAGTGTTTTTAACTATAACACTTTTCATGAATATCCTTGGAGCTACACACAAAGAAACCGTTATGTGAGGATTTGCGTCTTGTTCTGAGTGAGTAATGGTACGCACCATACTATATGTTTGACTTACAGTTTTTGGTGGAATGAAAGATACATTTATGTGCGGAGACTAGCTATATTGATTGTGAGTGGGGTACGCCATCTATCTCCTTTGAAAATTTGGTGTTTCAAGCTGCATTGTTCATTTTCAGCATTTAAAGACGTACTACACCATAATGTGTTATTTCTGCTTTTGTTACATATCACTTTGATACGTCATATGGAGTGGGAGATTTGATCGTCCTCAGACCACAACAGGAGGAATCATCTTGAGATTGGACTTTATTCACACATAATCATATGGACATTAAGTATTATTTCAGTTACAGTATATGAAACCACACTGAGCGCTTTTATTTGAGCTTTTTTCATTTGTCTGTTGTATTCTGTATGAGGGTCAAGTGGCCCTCACTTGCTCAATCAGCTGCAAAAGTGAGATTGCGCCTTGGGTTTTTGATTATTTTTGCTTTCTAGGCTTGAATAAAAGCCTTCTCCCTGTTGTGACTGGGGAACCCTGACAATAACCTGATTTTGACACGGAAGAGAAGCTGGTAAGGCCGATTTGAAAAAACGGCGAGGGGGAACGTCTTGAAACTTCAGTTTGTACCCTTGGGATACTATTTGTAAAACCCATAAGTCCAGGTCCGAACGAACCCAGAACTGACTGAAGAGTCTGAGACGTGCCCCCACCGGTGCGGACTCCCGCAGAGGAGCCCCAGCATCATGCGCTGGATTTGGCAGAAGTCGGGGAGGACTTCTGCTCCTGGGAACCCGCCACGGCTGGTGATCTTTTACCCTTTCCCCTTCCTCTAGTTGCAAGGAAGGAAGAACCTCGCCCTTTTCTGTATTTATTGGGCCGAAAGGACTGCATTTGATAGTGGTGTGTTTTCTTTTGTTGTGAAGGAACATAAGGCAACAATTACGACTTACCCGCGGTAGCCGTAGATACCAAATCTGCGAGGCCGTCACCAAACAATACACCACCTTTATATGGTAGAGACTCCATATTCTTCTTGGAGTCAGCATCCGCATTTCATTGATGAATCCACAATGCTCGCCTAGCTGAGACCGCCATGGCATTGGCCTTTGATCTCAAAAGGCCAATATCTCTCGCAGCTTCCTTTAGATAAGCTGCAGCGTCCTTGATATAACCCAGCGTCAAGAGGATGCTATCCCTATCCAGGGCATCTATATCAGATGACAAGTTATCTGCCCATCTTTCGATCGCACTACTCACCCACGCAGATGCAATGACAGGTCTGAGTTGTGTACCTGTGGTCGCATAAATGGATTTTAAGGTATTTTCCTGTTTACGATCCGCAGGGTCCTTAAGGGCTGCCGTGTTAGGTGATGGGAGAGCCACCTTTTTTGACAAACGTGATAGGGCCTTGTCTACAATGGGGGGGGGGGGGGGGGCGATTCCCACTTTTCCCTATCCGCAGAGGGAAACGGATAAGCCACCGGAATCCTTTTGGGAATTTGAAACCTTCTGTCAGGGCTTTCCCAGCCTTTTTCAAATAGAGTGTTCAGTTCATGAGAGGGAGGAAACGTTATCTCAGATTTCTTTTCCTTATACATACAGACCCTTTTATCAGGGACAGCCAGGTCCTCAGTGATATGTAATACCTCTTTTACCGCCACAATCATGTACTGAATGCTTTTTGCCAATTTTGGATCTAATCTGGAATCGCTATAGTCGACACTGGAATCAGAGTCCGTGTCGGTATCAGTGTCTGCCAACTGGGCCAAGGTACGTTTTTGTGACCCGAGGGTACCTGTAATAACATATCCTTCACAGATTTCTTCCATGCCTGGGTCTGAGACTCAGACTTATCCAAACTCTTACTAAAAAGAGCCACATTAGCATTCAAGACATTTACCCAATCAGGCGTCGGCGGTGCAGACAGGGTCACCCCCACAGCTGTTTGTGTCCCTAATACAGCCTCCTCCTGGGAAAAGCCTTCAGCCTTAGACATGTCAACACACGTGTTTCCAATCACCCACAGACACACCGGGCATATAGGGGACAGACCCACAGTAAAGCCTGTCAGAGAGACACAGAGGCGATTTGCCAGCTCACAACTCAGCGCCAAAGCAACGGTCTGAAACCACTAAGCAATTGCCCCAGACCTGTAGCGCTTTTACAATCAAGTATATTGCACCAAATTCTACTGTTTTCCCCCGTGCACCCTGATACTTGTCAGCAGTGTGAGGAAGGACCAGCGTCTCTGCAGCCAGCGGAGAGGAAATGGCGCCGTGAGCCGCAAAGAAGAAGCTCCGCCCCCTTAATGGCGCGCTTCTGTCCCGTTTTTATAATAATTTATACTGGCGGGGGTTAGGACAGTTCCTTGGCACTAGTGTGCCCTCTTGCCAGTGAAAAGTGAGGATTTTTGAAGCTGCCCAGGGGCAACCCCCCCCCCCCCCCCCCGCAGCCTGTAGTGCTGTGTGTGGGAGCCTGGCGCCCAGCGTCCGTTCGCTGCGCGGTACCTCAGCAAATGCCGTTACTTGAGAAGAAGTCTTCTTTTCTTCTGCTACTCACCTGTCTTCTGACTTCTGGCTCTGAAAGGGGGTGACGGCCGGCTGCGGGAGTGAGCATCTAGGCGTACCCAGCGATCAGCACCCTCAGGAGCTAATGGTGTCCTGTAGCCAGAAGCAGAGCCATTAAACTCACTAGAAGTTGGTCATACTTCTCTCCCCTAAGTCCCACGAAGCCGGGAGACTGTTGCCAGCAGTCTCCCTGAACATAAAAAACCGAACATAAGTCTTTTTCAGAGAAACTCAGTAGAGGTCCCCTGTAGTGCGTCCAATCTCACTGGGCACAATTCTAAAACTGGAGTCTGGAGGAGGGGCATAGAGGGAGGAGCCAGTTCACACCCTTTGAAAGTCTTAAAGTTCCCATGTCTCCTGCGGATCCCCTCTATACCCCATGGTTCTATGGTGACCCCGGCATCCTATAGGACGTATGAGAAATTAATGTTGGTTACATGAGAGAGGACACAAACAATACAGTAAAATAATGACATATTTACAGCCAAAAACATTACATAGAGCCCTATTGTAGCACTATATAAATACACTAACTGTCCATGCCAGCAAAAATCTGACTATTCCTTTTCTGAACAGTTTTTTTTAAGGACGTGTAAATCATGCATATAGGAACACATTTAGGAAAAATAAACTTCTTTGTTAGACGCAAGACAGGAAGTTTTTCTTTTTATTGTTATTTTTGATTTTTTTTGTTCTGAACCTTCTTGGACTGATTTATATTTGCAATCTGAAATACTTTAGTGGGAGCGGAAATGCTACTGGCTGACAGCGTCTGTAACAGCCCGTAAATCTGAAATATTACGTGCGAATTCTGGAAGGCAGCCATTAGGAAGATTGTAGTATGGGACGCAGCAGGGGCATCCGCGTGGAGAAGGGACTTCTAATGGGGGACAAGTGTGACCTTTAACCTCCGCAGGGATCAGCACTATCTAGACTAGTAATCAGTATCACATGCTTCCAATATCTCAGAGCCCGAAGTCCTTCCTAAGACTAGAGACAGGTAATGGCAGTGACATGTTTAATGGGCTCAGCGGAGCTGACTGACACCTCTCTAATAATTAAGCTCAGACAAACCATTTAGTAATAAATGTTACACGTTTGATGTTATGGTAATAACATGGCATGTGTGCAGAGTTTCACTTTGTGCAAGTGATGAATTCCCACAAAATAACACAAAATACGCCATGCTGTGCTTTAACAGAAGATTACATTAAGTTGTTTTACGCTGAAATTCAGCAACTGGCTATTGGACGGGTCCTGTGAATGAAACACCAACAAGAACACTCACACATTTGAGCATATTAGACTACAAGACCATTAAAAAGTCAGGTATGAGCTTATCAAAGTTCCACTACTGGACTTATTTTTATAATAAAAGATTTATATTAAAAACTAGATAATAATAATAAAAAAAGTAAAACATTCAATATATTTATTTATGGTATAAGCCACAACTGTTGTGCCCACTGAAACAATGTCAGATGATTTAGGACAGATGTAAATCTAGTGAAGGAAAGGAAATAATATGTGACACTCCTGTCACTGACTGCCTGCAGTATCTAATTAAAATGTCCGTAGCTGTTGTATTCGTAGCTGTTGTATTCGTAATTGAATGAGATGGGTTCACAGGTGGAGAGGGAACTGGCCTAATAATTAGTGTCTTACCTGCAAGGAGGTAGATACTAATTATGTGTGGGAGAAAACCGATCTGGAATAGGATGAACTGCAGATGCAGAGAACGTTAATAATGAATGTGGTTCTATTATGATACTGGCTTTTGCATCGTGACAAATTAGTCTAAGTTGTAAAGTAAGGAGAAAATGCCGAATATAATATTATATACAATGTTTTTTTTGGGGGGGAGAAATGGAAGCAAAGATCTATTACTTCTGATGAAGTCAGATAGGTAATGTTGGCTATTACAAGACATTATACTGTAGTTCAAGCAATCCCTGGAAGCAAGATGGTAGGCTTGTGAATGTGTGCCAGAACACAGGATAGGGTTGCATGCACTATTTAGTTGCACCCAAACGTTACACAGGCAAATGATGAGAAATGGAGAGGTTCGCCATGACATTGTGAAGTCACTAAAGAAAAGCTAAGTAATAGGAAGAGCTACACAGAGAAAGGGGTCAATGGGATGTCTAATATTTTCCCCACCTACTCCATTCACAAGCACTGGATATCACTGCATGTACAGTAACGTGATGTTTGACAAGTGGTTTTAACAGTGCCGCTGTCTTAACAACCCATTAATAGTAATTTTGGGTGATTTATTAGTTGCAACTGTCTGTAACAAGATTCAAGTTCAATCTTAAAAATAGAATGACATATAGGGGGGTATTCAATTGTTTGAAAAGTCAGTTGGGTGTCTGTTTTTTCCTATCTAATAGACAGAAAAAATAGACACCCAAACGACTTTTCAAACATTTGAATTCCGCCCTATATTCCCATTATAACCGACAAAAAGTCTGACAGAGCAATGGACATCTGACAGGTTGCGACCTGCATGCCCCTGTGACTGCACAACTGTGTACAGAACATATCATCATACAAATCTGTGATTTATGTTGTGAAATATACTGTGTAATGTAATCACTGTATACTGTACATAACTTACTAACAGAAAAGACCTAACGGAGGCAGCCAGGATTGCTTCAAAGTTACTGAAAGATTGGAAACAAAGCACATTTGCTGGCCTTCATTATAGTCTCAGTACGTTTCACTAGGTGTGGATACATATATCAGACTCTCACAAACGGGGAAGGTGTCGCCTCTGGTTTTCTCGCTGGTTTTCAGCAGAGTCATCTGCTTTCAGTTTCCCCTCCAGCATCTCACCATCTCGGGAAGCTTCAGAAAAGCAGTGACTGAGATGTGGTATGCAGCTAATAGCACAGTGCCTGGATTAGGCCAGAGAGACAGTGTGCTTCACACAAGGCTTAGTGAGCTGGAAGTTATTTTTAACAAAAACCTTAAGGGGAAAATATACCCCACTTTTCTTTACATTGTCAGTGATATACAGGGCCATAAACCATGTGGAGAAAATATGCAGATTTTTATTTATGAATAGTGGGAACTGCTAAATTGTGTGTCTGTCAGCAGAAGCAGCCTCTATGAGAGAAAACACTGCAACAGCGGCCTGTGCATTAGACAGTGGCTTCATTACCAAACTATTACTACTATGCAGGCACAGAGTACTGTGTATGAGACATTGGTACAGTATTATCAGACATGATTACTAGTATATGAGTGCAGGATACTGTGTATGAGATATTGGTACAGTATTATCAGACATTACTACTATGTAAGTGCAGGATACTGTGTATGACACATTGGTACAGTATTATCAGACATTACTACTATGTAAGTGCAGGATACTGTGTATGAGACATTGGTACGGTATTATCAGACATTACTACTATGTAAGTGCAGGATACTGTGTATGAGACATTGGCACAGTATTATCAGACATTACTACTATGTAAGTGCAGGATACTGTGTATGAGACATTGGTACAGTATTATCAGACAATATTACTACTATGTAAGTGCAGGATACTGTGTATGAGACATTGGTACGGTATTATCAGACATTACTACTATGTAAGTGCAGGATACTGTGTATGAGATATTGGTACGGTATTATCAGACATTACTACTATGTAAGTGCAGGATACTGTGTATGAGACATTGGTACAGTATTATCAGACATTACTACTATGTAAGTGCAGGATACTGTGTATGAGACATTGGTACGGTATTATCAGACAATATTACTACTATGTAAGTGCAGGATACTGTGTATGAGACATTGGTACGGTACTATCAGACATTACTACTATGTAAGTGCAGGATACTGTGTATGAGACATTGGCACAGTATTATCAGACATTATTACTACAGGTTGAGTATACCATATCAAAATACGGAATATTCCAAAATACGGACTTTTCTGAGTGAGAGTGAGATAGTGAAACTTTTGTTTTTGGATGGCTCAATGTACACAAACTTTGTTTAATACACAAAGTTATTAAAAATATTGTATTAAATGACCTTCAGGCTGTGTGTATAAGGTGTATAAGAAACATAAATGAATTGTGTGAATGTAGACACACTTTGTTTAATGCACAAAGTTATAAAAAATATTGGCTAAAATGACCTTCCTGCTGTGTGTATATGAAACATAAATACATTCTGTGCTTAGACTTGGGTCCCATTACCATCATATCTCATTATGGTATGCAATTATTCCAAAATATGGAAAAATCCCATATCCAAAATACCTCTGGTCCCAAGCATTTTGGATAAGGGATACTCAACATGTACTATGTGAGTGCAGGATACTGTGTATGAGACATTGGAACAGTATAATCAGGCAATATTACTACTATTTAGGCACAGGACATTTGTATCATTGACAGATATTACTACTACTATGTACGTACAGGATACTGTGTACGACACAAATGGTGATATTACTACTACAGTATTTAGGTACAGGATACTGTGTATGAATCACTGGTAGCAGACATTGGGGTCTAGTCATGAAGCAGTAAAAAGGGTGGAGAAATGAGCCAGTGGAGAAGTTGCCCATAGCAACCAATCAGTGTTGAGGTAACATTTAGAAAGTGCATTCTATAAAATTATACGCAGCAGCTGATTGGTTGCCATGGGCAACGTCTCCCCTGACTCACTTCTCCACTCTTTTCACTGCTTCATGAATAGACCCCATTATTACTACTATGTAGGTGCAGGATACTGTGTATGAGACCAGTGGCGCCACAACTGGGTTGCGGGTGACACCAAAGTGCTGACTCCTCTTCAGTGACAGAAGCAGGGTGCTGCACTGTGACATTACGTGCAGCACCCTGCTCCTATCACTGTGCAGGAGCAGGCACTGCACTTACACTGGTTCCTGGGGGCAGCCTGCATCTCCGGCACCCCCCGGAGTGACGAAACGGGGATCTGGGCCGCAAGGCCATGCCTCCTACCAACGAGACCATGCCCCTTTTAAGCGAGACCACACCCCTTTTTTGCAGGCGCGTGACAGAGCCACGCGTTTAATGTAGCCTCCCGTACTGGGTGTCTGTACAATCAGTGATGCCTCTGTATGAGACATTGGCCTCGTTGCCAGATATTATTACTACTGTGCTGGCGCAGGATACTGTGTATGAGACATGAGCATCATTACCAGACAGTATTGCTGTAAGTGCAGGTCCTGTATATTAGAAATTGATATAATTACTGCTATGTAGATGCATGATATGTGTATTCGACAATGGCATCATTACCAGACATCATTACTACTGTTGGGTGCAGGAACCTTTATATTAGATATTTGTATCATTACTAGGCAGTTATGTAGGTGCAGGATTCTATTTATTACCTATTATGTAGGTGCAGGATTCTATTTATTACCAAAACAGTAACAACAAAGTACCATAAAGTATTAAACAACAAAGTAAAGTACAACACAGTAACAAGTACCAACAAAGTACCAACCAATCAGCTTCTAACTGTAATTTTACCAGCTGTGTTTGAAAAATGACAGTTAGGAGCTGATTTGTTCATAGTTTGGGGTCTATTTACTAAGAAAGTACCAACTAACCAGCTCCTGTCAATTTTCAAACACAGCCTGTAACATGGCAGTTAGGAACTGATTGGCTGAAACTTTCTCTCTCTCTCTAAAGCTGGCCATAGACCTAAAGATTTATTGTCAGATCTGGCTGGTTGGAAAGAATACCTAGTAATGGATGATAGCACATGACAATTGACCATTTGCTCCTAAATGCCGTAAACTGACAAAAACGGTCATTCAGGCAAATTGGTTAAATCAAATGGATTTAACCAATTCGTCTGATTGACCATTTTTGTCTGTTTTCCAGTGTTTGGGAGCAAATGGTCAATTGTCATGTGCTCTCATCCATTGCCAGAGTTTCATTCCAACCAGCCAGATCTGGCACTAAATCTTTAGGTGTATGGCAAGCTTTATTAGAGAGAGACTAAGTGGACAGAGATAAAGTATCAGCCAATCAGCTCCTAACTGCCATGTTACAGGCTGTGTTTGAAATTTGATAGGAGCTGGTTAGTTGGTACATTCTCTCTCTAAGGCTTAGTAAATAGACCCCTAAATCTCTCTCCAAACTTTGACACATTTCTCCCACCATTACAACTATGTATGTACATGATTGTGTATTATCAATTGGTATCATTACTGCTGCACAGTAGAGGATCTTGCCACGGGCAAGCAGGACTTTTGCCCGGGGCGCCGCCTTCCGGAGGGCACCGCACCATGGCAATATCCGCTGCTGCTGTGCCCCCCACTGCCCGCTCTATCCCGTTGCCGCTGCCCGCTACGCGTCTAGTTTCCCTTCGTGGAGAGGACCTTTACTGTGCGGTGCGCGATGACGTCATCGGTAATCTCCACGAAGGGACTGACCACGCCCCCTGTATGAAGCCACGCCCCTATTGCCGCCCGGGGCGCAAAAAGCCCTGGCTACGCAGGTGCAGGATACTGTGTATTAGACATCAGTATCATTATGAGACATTATTGCTATGTAGGGCAATAATCTGTATATTAGACATCTGCATCAGTCAGAAATTATTATTACTATACTGATGCAGGAACCTCAGTAACACAGGTTGATACATGTAAATGTCTAAAGGTTTGTCATAGTAATTGCAGTAATAAAATATTTTTAAAGTAATCTTCCTATTGTAAATATGATTATACATGCATAATAATACAGTCTTCACTACAAAACATGTAAGGGGCATGTGTTTTTTTTAAACAAACAAATAAACAAACAAACAAAAAAACAACTAGCAATCACTCACCACATCACTGGGTAGTGCTGATAAGTCATTAAAAGGAGTTTCCAATGAGTTGGTATCCACATTGAGCAAAACGACATCATCCAGATAGCGGCTCCTCACCCTCTAAAAATAGTAAAGTTGCATTAACATAGCACAACACTGACTGAGATGACATCAAAATACAGATTTACCAGCAGTCCTTAAGCAGTGTGCTGGGAGGATATTTTTCCCTTGGATTCTTGTCTACATTAACCATGCATTTTTTCATGAACATATGGAGAACCAATACATTGGTTTGAGCAATCAGCATCACTGTTCTTAGAGGCATAGATGGTATCAGCATTTGGAGGGTGTGCTGGCTCTTATAGTACCATTTAGAAGATCAACAGTCAATAGGGTGACCAAATATGGTCGCCATGCATTAGGTTGACATGGACAAAGGAATTCATGTTTTTGGACTTTTCCATCCTTGACTATCCATGTCACAAATCATAAACTTTAGTAACATTGTGTCGAGCGAAGCGGAGTAAGACACCAGGGGCCTAATTCAGATTTGATCGCAGCAGCAAATTTGTTAGCTAATGGGCAAAGCCATGTGCACTGCAGGTGGGGCAGATATAACATGTGCAGAGCGGGTTACATTTGGGCCGATTATTTTTCCTTTTTTCTTTTGTGTAGATTAACAATGTGAACGACCAATAAATTAGTCTGAGCAACCACCAGATTTGAAGTGATTGCAATGCAATACATAATACTTTTATCTTCTTCTATGCGTGCAGGTTATAAAAATGATACACAGATGCGTTTGCTGTCATGTCTCCCACACATGCAGCTTCATCGCGATTGTGACTAGCCGCGTCAGTGCGCGAACAGTTTGCGGGAATGTAATCCTTTGGACTGCGTGTGCATACGCAATGCACACGCATGGCCGCAGGCACACTAGTTGCAGCAAGCGACCCGCAATTGCCATGGCTAGCAGCATGGAGGAGGAAGGACACAGCTGTATAAATAATACTAAATGACATTTGTCAAATGTATTTCTGCCTAGCAGTGAAAGCTGTTGAAAGAAAAGGGTAATGGGAACCGCACAAGTTCAATATTTAAGCTGATAGTGACCTCTGAAAAACTGAATTATTCCTGAATTACTTCTAAATATAGCAACCATATGTAAGTGGAAAATCAGTCCTAGTACATATGCTTGTTGCTTTCAGTGGTGCTCCCTAGAGTCAAAAAAGTTATCAACCGAAAAAAACAAACAAAGAAGTATTGGAAAGTAGACTCTTTTTTGGGAGCACTCTAATTCAGAGGTTAAAATTGTAACATATTACTGGTAAAATCAGCTTCCAAGATCAGAAGAGATTGGGCATCTCCAGTGAGGTATGACCGCAATTATTGAGCTCGCCTTTTTTGGTCACCTATGTGTTTGTAGTGTAACCACTGTATATCCACATTGGTAAATTTTATAGACATATATGGCACAAATGCCAAAAACGTATGAGAATAGATGCAATCACCTGACTTAGTTACCAAGTGACAAGTCAGGCACAAAGATAAGGGTACACAGATGAGTAGAAAACCATGCCCTGGCCATGCCCTGTGATCAAGCTCATTATACGAAACGTACGTCAGGAACCACAATCACGTGATGTACACACGTGACCGCACCAGCCGAAAACCTTAGGAGGCATCAGGCATCGGCCGCAAAGCTACGCTTCACCCACCGCGGGACTACGACTTCACGCCGCTGCAATTCTCGGAGCTCTGGCACGGCGGGAAGCGGGACTCTCAACGTCAATACCAATATTGGATGTGGTATCGTATATACCCCGCATTACTCCCAAACATATTTCAATCCGCCAGCACACAACTCTGGGCTACCTGCACCTGTTAGAGTACTATGTGTATGATTAACGTTTCAAATATTTGAGACTAAGTGCAAACAAAATTAGGTATTTCACCTCTCTCAGTTACGTTCAGGAGCATGTACTCTACATATTTTCCTGATCAGAAGTAGTAAAAGGATTCATCTGTTTTTCTTTTTTCACTACATAATTAACCTTCAAGCAAATAATTCTGGTTTATCAGTACCTGTCAGAGAACTGTGTGCATGTTCAGCAACATTGTATACGATTAGGAGGAATACATTGTTCATAATACTAGCTACTTTGTTTCCTTCCGAACACGTTCAGGAGCATGTACTTCACTTATTCTTTCAATCAGTAACAGCAGAAGGACTTACTTGTTTCTTTCTTAAACAATCAAAAGAAGCACAGTGCCGGGATAAATCCATAATGCTATGATTAACAATAGCAAGCTATAATATCAATTTGGGATATCCATTTGTGAAATCACTATACAACTTAATTTTCAGATTGTTATTAGTCACTGCTTTGGAGTCCAAATGTTCAACAAGTGTTATCTGTAGAAACTAGCTTCTTTATGCTATAGGCAGTGACCCACAGACTAGCACCGAGCACAAACCCTCCTCCCCCTTTTTTCGTATACCAGCGCAGTGTTAGCGCGACAGGTTTGGGTGCAAGCAATATATCTTGGCATTTTTTCATTACAGTGCCAAGGTGCTATTTTCTTGAATATTGTAGCCCACATACTACTGTGTAAATTTACTGCTATATGTGCAGCTTGTGTGGAGTATTTACACTCAGCACTTATACTTAGTGTATTCTGATACGGTCATATTGGTGTCTCCTAAGTTTTCTCTGAGTAAAAAGCAAGTCCTATGTGTGGATGTTGTGTGGTTTTGAATAATTTTCCCGCACAGCAGGTTTTCTACTCATCTGTGTACCCTTATCTTTGTGCCTGACGTGTCACTTGGTAACTAAGTCAGGTGATTGCATCTATTCTCATACGTTTTTGGCATTTGTGCCATATAGGTCTATAAAATTTACCAATGTGGATATACAGTGGTTACACTACAAACACATAGGTGACCAAAAAAGACGAGCTCAATAATTGCGGTCATACCTCACTGGAGATGCCCAATCTCTTCTGACCTTGGAAGCTAAGCAGTGAAAGGCCGGGTTAGTAATAGGATGGGAGACCACCTCTGAACACCCTGGTACTGCAATAAATTGGCTCCCAAACAGACTGTCACCTATACAGATGTCACGAGGTACTCGGTTTCACATGACCAATGATTTAATTCTCTGCGGCCTAAATGATCCATAATGGATACATGCAGAATAAATGACGGTCATATACTACATGAGAAATAATGTGCAATGATGATTCACTCCTGGTACTATAGCTATTAACTTCCGGCAATTCGCAGATTGTGATATTGTGATCACTTATGATTAATAATTTACTTTCATATGTTTGCGAGGCTATTTCACTTAAGTATTTATACTCCTTAAATTCAATTTAAATATTTACCTAATAAAAATGATTTTACCAGTAATATGTTACAATTTTAACCTCTGAATTAGAGTGCTCCCAAAAAAGAGTCTACTTTCCAATACTTCTTTGTTTGTTTTTTTCGGTTGATAGCGTGAAAGCTGCCATGTTGAGCTGTCAAAGTCAACTTAAATGAAAAATTGTTATGGTTATGGTGGTAACAATCACAATTAGCATAACAAATCAGCTCACATTTTAGACTGCAATTCACCAATCCTCTGCCAATCACTGAATACCAATTGCAGTAGAAAATGCCTCTCTCTAACTCTCTTTAGTTGAGGAGTTCCGATCCCATGGGGAACAGGGATAGATGCCGGAAAAGTCACATCTACTGACTCTGTATTCTGGGCACTCTTCTTGCGAGTAATAATAATAATAATAATAATTTTATTTATATAGCGCTCTTTCTCCAATAGGACTCAAGGCGCTTAACAGATACATAGCATAATATAGTACAGAAAATAATGAAGTACATTTTCATAAAATACAGAAGCATGAAGATACTAAAAGGGTCATTATGGAAATGCTTGAGTAAACAGGAAAGTCTTGAGTCTACTTTTGAAGGATTCTATAGTTGGGGCCTCTCGCACTGTGCGGGGAAGAGAGTTCCATAAAGTCGGAGCCGCATGACTAAAAGCTCGACCCCCGGATGAATTACGGAAGATTCTAGGAAATGCTAAAAGTCCTTCATCTACAGATCGCAGTAATCGAGTGGGGCAGTATGGGGTCAGAAGCTGCTTCAGGTACCTTGGGCCCTGGTCATGTAATGCTTTGAAACTCAGTAAGCCAATCTTGAAGATGATTCGCCATCTTACAGGCAGCCAGTGAAGGGAGTAGAGGATGGGTGTTATGTGGCTAGAACGGGGCTGGTTGGTTAACAGCCTGGCAGCTGTGTTTTGCACCAGCTGTAAGCGGTGCAATTCTTTTGCTGGGAGACCAAGGTAGAGGGCATTACAGTAGTCTAATCGAGATGATATAAATGCATGTATGACTTTTGGCAGATCATCTGAGGGAATTAAGTGCTTGATTCTGGCTATGTTCCTCAGGTGAAAGAATGAGGATTTGATTGTGGCTGATATCTGATGTTTAAGTGTCAAGCCACCATCCAGGACAACACCAAGATTCCGCACACGATCACTGGTCTGTAATTCTGAATCCCCGAGTGTAAGTCCAGTTGGTTGGCTATGCTGCGGTCTTGTCCTTTGATGTTGCGGTCGTATCATAAGGACCTCTGTTTTATCCGGGTTCAGTCGCAGCCAACTGGCACTCATCCACTCCTGTAGCTCAGCTAGACAGCCATTTAGGGTTGCTATTGGGTTATCAGTGCCCGGAGCAAAGGACAAGTACAGTTGTGTATCATCTGCATAGCAGTGGTAGACCAGGCCATGGCGCCTGATTATTTCGTCCAATGGAAGCATGTATACTGCAAAAAGCATGGGGGATAGTATAGAACATTATGGGACACCACATGGCAATGGCACTGGGGGTGATGAGTATAATCCAGACGATACTCTGTGACCTGCCTGTGAGAAATGATTTGAACCAGCTTAGGACTGTGCCATCCAGACCACAGAAATGTATCAGTCGCTCAATCAGAAGCCCATGGTCCACGGTATCAAATGCTGCCGAAAGATCCAGAAGGATTAATATTGAACAGCCACCTCTGTCTCTTGCCATCAGAAGATCATTTAACACACCAGGGCTGTTTCAGTGCTATGTGTTCTCCTGAATCCTGATTGGAATGGATCATAAATACCATGGGTTGTCAGGCGGGTTTCCAGTTGTTTTGCAACCACTTTCTCAATAACCTTTGCTAGGAAAGGAAGGTTTGATACCGGTCTGTAGTTGGTCATGCAGTCGGGATCTAAATTAGGTTTTTTAAGAAGCAGATTTACACTTGCTTCCTTTAGGGGTCCAGGAAAGATGCCTGTCTGCAAAGAGCATTGAACAATTTTTGCAAAGACAGGACCAATTATATCCATACAACCTATTAGAAGCTTGGTTGAGGCCGGGTCCAGATCACAGGTGGTGGGACGCAAAATCCGAGCAATTTCAGCAGTGTCCTTTACATCCACTGGGTCAAAGCTGGTCCATGAAGGCAGGTAGCTTATATTGGCAGGCTTTGTAGTTTGGCACTCCTTTGATGGCACTGTGGAGATTCCAGCCCGGATGGTGGATATTTGATCTGCAAAGAAGTTTGCAAACTCGTTGCATCTTGCCTGGGAGAGGGTTTCATCAGTCTGCAGGCATGCTGGCTTGCAAAGCATCTCCACTGTGCAGAAAAGTTGAGCTGGCCTATTGTTTGCTGCTGTGATCTCATTTGACAGGAACTGTGATTTCTTACGAGTAGCCCACTTTTTTTCTCTGCCACTTTCTCCCTGGACACTTTTGATTGGCTGCTGTAACAGAAGGGACAGAGAAAGGAAAACAGCAGTCTTATACCCCTTTCACATCACACAAATAACCCGGTATCGAGAAGATCCGGTGTAGAGAAGAACCGGCGATACATAGTCACACGGCACTCACGTGTTATGTGTAATGCGATTTGTAGCGCACGGAGCAAAGATGTGACCTCCCATTTTTCCAGGAGGTGATCTTAGAGCAAGTCTGTCTGGACATACTGACATTCACAGCATACAAGATGTTTACTGCATTCTCTCTACACACAGGAATGCCATGTTACAAAGTTTTCCAGGAAAACACTGTAGCATAGCATTTTGTATGCAAATACAGTCACAGTCACACACAGAATATAGGCGTGAGTCCTATTGCATTACTTTGTGACTAAGACATATTTTTTTGCAGGAAAAACGCCAAAAAGACATCCGGCGATACATGGGGACATTGTTACCGCCAGCTGGGGACATCTCTGCACAGGCATGGCTTGCAGTGCCAGACGCCATCCTGTTCATGAAGCAGTAATTGGAAGTTGCAGCGGCGTGTTCATCTTGGAGGACGGAGACGTGCGGTGCCTCCTAGCTTGCACTCCTCCCATCCAGCACAGCACACATTCAGCTGGATTCTCCGCACAACAACTACGGATGGTGAGCTTGTCACAGCATACAGGCGGTCTGCCCGTATATTTACGGAACACGTATACTACAGTTTAATCACTGCTTGGAATTATCATACCATTGACTCAGTTGTGACTGTCTGGTTAATTACCTTAATCTTACATCTGCTAAGGAAATCTATCAGGACTATTATTATTTCGGTCCTAATCATGTAAAAGAACGAAGATCAACATCCATTCGTTATTATACACACTGTGGTCATTTCTGGTGTGGTGATATAAATAAAGGATTCGTTTAGCTCAGTGAACTAATTGATCCACCTTTATTTAAATAGCCAAAAGAGCTTGTGTTGATATTTGGAGAATATATGTTGTATCAATTCATTGCATGCATAATAGTAGGACTTTTACCTTCATGGTTTTATGTTGATTGAGCAGTTTAATATGGTGATTGTATTTAATATACGCATCAGTTGATGTGACTCATTTATTAAAGATTAATGCATTTTTTGTACATGTGACTTTGCTCATTTCAAAGCCTGATTATTTATACAAATAGCGCAGTGTGACCTTTAGTATTCTATAGCTATTTCTCCTGTTTAAAATAGGAGATATATATAATTTTATGCTTACACAGGCATAACTGACCCCCTGCAGCTGATTCTAATTTACTACCATTGGGGTTGTTTGATTGTTAAAGTTGTTCACTCACTATCAGCGTCAAGAGACCCATTGTAGAGAAGATCCGGCGATACATAGTCAAACGGCACTCACGTGTTATGTGTAATGCGATTTGTAGCGCACGGAGCAAAGATGTAAGAAGACACATCTGTACTTGACACTTTTACACAGAGACACACAAAAATCTCCTTCATTAACACCTTCCACAGTACAGTGACTACTATCAAAGACCTTGTCATTCACCAGACCTCTTGCTAGGACGGGACAATTAGCATTACATTTTCTTGTCACAGAAGATAGTGATTCCTTATCCAGTACAGTCCTATATATCCTCCTAGCATCGACAAATTAGGCGATGCAGACTCTGTGAGAAACACAAATTTCCTGGACAGGGCATCTGTAATTTTGTGTAGGATCCCAGGCCTATGCTTCGCTGTAAATTGAAAAGGTTGTAGTGCCAGGAACCACCTGGTAACCTTGGTGTTCACCTTACGTTTTCTCTGCTTCCAATGTAATGGAGCACGTTCCATGATTAAGGAGAACATTGTTTACCTCCATCACTGCCTTAAAGGCTTGTTCCAGAGTAGCATTATTAATTTGGCCCCGTACAAAGTCCTGTAATGGAAACAGCCTCGGCACCGGTGACTAATCCTATCCTCAAATGCTCCCGTCTCAAAGGCCCAAAATGCTCTCGTCGGTGGGTTCCCCCAGGAGGTCCGTGAATGGTTGCCCTGTATTCTTTAAACAGTGTGATTCATGTGTCGCATTGTTTGCAGTCATTAGAGCAGCTTTCTGCAAAGGCAAATCTGTTGTCCTGAAGTGTAGATCTTGTTCTCCCTTTGGCATATCCATTAGACCCAGTGAATCATTTGTCAGTATGTCCAGACAGACTTGCTCTAAGATCACCTCCTGGAAAAATGGGAGGTCACATCCCACGATGAGTGGGTACGGCAGTTTAGGAGCTATCGCTGCCATGGTCCACATGGTCTGGCCCCTGATGGTGACTGGCAGGAAGGTCATCTCATATTCTTAAGATGTTCCTTGAGTACACAGGACATTTACTTTTGGCAACCAAGGTGCTGGCTCCATTGGGATCAGTGAACCTGAAACCAAAGTAAGTTCACTAGTGGTGTGCACCAAGGCCAGAACCATGTTCTGGTTAACGAGCACGGTTACCCGAAACAACCCGTTGTCCTTCTGGGGTACAATCATGGTACAGTAGAGCTTGGGTACATTGGCCCAACCTCATGGGTTAGGGAGTAGTCCATAAACCTCTGCAGTGTTGGGCACTCTATCCTGATGTGTCCGGCTCCACACATTCAAAACACCTTAGCTTAGCCATCCTCGGATTCAACACTTTATCCACAGAATTTTTCACAGTCGGGCCCATGAGGTTCCTGGATAACCGATTTCTGCAACGCCCCAAATCTCTCCACTAACGTAGCAAGTAACTCAGACCTCAGTCCAAGGTACGGATGCAGTGGTCAATTACCAGCAGCTCCACTATTTGATGGGGTGAGTTTTTCTCTGGTATCAACCACTTTCTCAGCGGCCAACAGAGTTCCGACTAGAATTTCTTTGGAGAAACGCCACTCATGGGAGCGCTGAGCTTGGCCTGGCCTGGTAAGGCTGACACGAGCTAGAATCTCGGTCTTTAAGATTGAGTACACCGACGCCTCCCTCTCCTCAGGGTCCATATAAACCCACAGGGCCTCACCAGACAAGCATGGCGCCAGGTTCTCCACCCAGACTGCCGGTGCCCTATTTGCCGTTCTATCAAAAGTGGCGAGGTAGGCTTCTATGTCATCATCAGCTGATATTTTCTGAAGCTTGGGCTCCTGCTTAGGACCCGACTGCGCTTGCTTGCATTGCAGCAGCCATTCATACAGCAATTCTTGCTGCTCTTGCATCTGTACCAGCTGCTTCTGGAATTGCTTCTGCTGAATTTGCTGCTGCCTGCTTACAAGCATTTTCAGTATTTTCTCCATTTTGGCTTCTTTCTGGGTTGGGAAGCTGAAACTAGCTACCCTTAGCATCCCACGCAGTGACACGCCATATTTAATTTAAAAAAAAACCCTGTGTAGCAGAATCACACACTAATGCTGGGTACACACTAGTAGATATACCTGCAGATCAATAGATCTGCAAATATATCTATGGACGGACCAGGCATTGTGTTATGCATAAACACTGCCCGATCCGTCGGGACTGATGTCACGAACTGGGAGGGCATTTACATGAGCCCGCCTAATTCAGCAGTCAATCACCGCCGGCATCTGCAGCAAGTGAACGGACAGTCGGCTGACCGCCTCTACACACAGCACTGTGCGCCAATATATCGTTAGATATATTGGCCGTTGGCTGTGCTGCAGGGCCGATGCAATATGTCTGTGGAAGACAGCATTCAGATATATTGTTCATACACACTTGCCAACGAACCTGCGATGAACGGCCGATATATGGGCCAGTGTGTATGCACCAATACTCTGGACTTCTTTACCAAGGTTTTATTTTGTCAGAATGACTGCAGTCCAGTAATCATTACAAAGTAAAATGTCCATGGCTCTGTCACTAACTGAGATCTACTTCCTAGTCACCAGCCAGCTTTAACGACAATGGTAATACAGACAAATGGCTCAGACAGACCTTATAACAGCCTAGACGCCTCCTCCCCTTCCCAGACTAACGGGCAAATGACACTCCCACCATGCCTTTAAAAGGGAGCTCTTCACACCTGCTCTGATTTAACCAGTCATACAATTTATCAACTCTGCAGCTCACTATTCCTATTGCCACAGTGTGTGTATATATATATATATATATATATATATATTTTCACACACACACACACACACACACACACACACACACACACACACACACACACACACACACACACACACACAGTGTATCCGGAAAGTATTCACAGCACTTCACTTTTTCCACATTTTGTTATGTTACCGCCTTATTCCAAAATGGAATAAAATTAATTTTTTCCCCTCAAAATTCTACACGCAATACCCCATAACAACGTGAAAAAAGTTTTTGGTGATTTCAGCAAATTTATTGAAAATAACAAAATAAGAAATCACATGTAAATAAGTATTCAGAGCCTTTGCCATGAAGCTCAAAATTGAGCTCAGGTGCATCCTGTTTCCACTGATAATCCTTGAGATGTTCCTACAGCTTAATTGGAGTGCACCTGTGGTAAATTCAGTTGATTGGACATGATTTGAAAAGGCACACACCTGTCTATATAAGGTCCGACACTTGACAGTGCATGTCTGAGCACAAACCAAGCATGAAGTAAACGGAATTGTCTGTAGACCTCCGAGACAGGATTGTATTGAGGCACAAATCTGGGGAAGGGTACAGAAAATATCTGCTGCTTTGAATGTCCCAATGAACACAGTGGCCTCCATAATCCATAAATGGAAGAAGTTCGGAACCACCAGGACTCTTCCTAGAGCTGGCCGGCCGTCTAAACTGAGCGATCGGGGGAGAAGGGCCCTAGTCTGGGAGGTGACCAAGAACCCGATGGTCACTCTGTCAGAGCTACATCATTTGTCTGTGGAGAGAGTAGAACCTTCCAGAAGGACAACCATCTCTGCAGCAATCCACCAATTAGGCCTGTATGGTAGAGTGGCCAGACGGAAGCCATTCCTTAGTAAAATGCACACGGCAGCCCACCTGGAGTTTGCCAAAATGCACCTGAAGGACTCTCAGACCATGAGAAACAAAATTCTCGGGTCTGATGAGACAAAGAGTGAACTCTTTGGCGTGAATGCCAGGCGTCATTTTTGGAGGAAACCAGGCACCGCTCATCACCTGGCCAATACCATCCCTACAGTGAAGCATGGTTTTGGCAATATCATGCTGTGGAGATGTTTTTCAGCGGCAGGAACTGGGAGACTAGTCAGGATAGAGGGAAAGATGAATGCAACCTGCTCCAGAGCACTCGGCCTCAGACTGGGGCGATGGTTCATCTTTCAGCGGGACAACAACCCTAAGCACACAGCCAAGATATCAAAGGAGTGGCTTCAGGACAACTCTGTGAATGTCCTTGAGTGGCCCAGCCAGAGCCCAGACTTAAATCCGATTGAACATCTCTGGAGAGATATGAAAATGGCTGTGCACCGACGCTTCCCATCCAACCTGATGGAGCTTGAGAGGTGCTGCAAAGAGAATGGGCAAAACTGGCCAAAGATAGGTGTGCCAAGCTTGTGGCAACATATTAAAAAAGACTTGGGGCTGTAATTGCTGCTAAATGTGCATCAACAAAGTATTGAGCAAAGGCTGTGAATACTTATGTACATGTGATTTAAAAAATCTCAAAAAAACTTTTTCACATTGTCATTACGGAGTAGTGTGTGTAGAATTTTGAGGGGAAATTTCATTTATTCCATTTTGGAATAAGGCTGTAACATAACAAAATGTGCAAAAAGTGAAGCGCTGTGAATACTTTCCGGATGCACAGTGTGTATGTGTGTATATATATATATATATATGTTCAATAGGGATAAAGTCTCTGCGCTTTCAGTGCTCTGGTATGGAATATTCCTTAAATGTGCAGCTAATATTATATATGCGTACCAGAAATATGCTCAAAATGAGCCCGTAGTGGTATCTTTAAAAGGTCGTCTTCCCTCGTCCTTTTACTCCTTGTACAGACACCCTCAGCGAGGGGTTTAGGTATAGTCACGTAGGCAGAGAGGGAAGATAAGTGTCAGCAAAAAATGCTCTTAATGTTCTAAAGTGACTAGTGACTTATTCGTGCATATGTTGCAAAAAGAGTTTTTATATAAAGTGCTTTGTGACTATAGTGTCTCAAAAAACCACTACAGGTTGAGTATCCCTTATCCAAAATGCTTGGGACCAGAGGTATTTTGGATATCGGATTTTTCCGTATTTTGGAATAATTGCACACCATAATGAGATATCATGGCGATGGGACCCAAGTCTAAGCACAGAATGCATTTATGTTTCATATACACCTTATACACACAGCCTGAAGGTCATTTTAGCCAATATTTTTTATAACTTTGTGCATTAAACAAAGTGTGCCTACATTCACACAATTCATTTATGTTTCATATACGCCTTATGCACACAGCCTGAAGGTCATTTAATACAATATTTTTAATAACTTTGTGTATTAAACAAAGTTTGGGTACATTGAGTCATCAGGAAACAAAGGTTTCACTATCTCACTCTCACTCAAAAAAGTCTGTATTTCGGAATATTCCGTATTTCGGAATATTTGGATATGGGATACTCAACCTGTATATTGAAATTGTGATTTCTAATATAATAATCAGAATCACACCCATGTGATGAATTTTTAAAAAAGGAAGGTAAATAACTCACTCCTTTTAAGAATGCTTCTCCCGTAGGGTACTCCTTAGCAATATATAGTACCTTTAAAAAACTTTTTTTCCGTCAAGGAAAAAAACAGAAAGAAAAGGGAGCTGACATATAGATGAAACACCCTAGTATCCTAAGTGGGCCACCTTTTAAAGATACCACTACGGGCTCATTTTGAGCATATTTCTGGTACGCATATATAATATTAGCTGCACAGTTAAGGAATATTCCATACCAGAGCACTGAAGGCGCAGAGACTTTATCCCTATTGAACATTTCTACCCATGACTCATTGAAATATGAGTCAATAAGAAAGTCTATGCTGCAGCCCCTACACTTGGGAGTGCTGATGGGAGTCGACATGAATGTTTATGCACAAATTATGTCATATTAATTCACTTATTGTAAACGTATAAGGTGTTAAGCGCTTGTTTTACATCCCTATTGCACATATATATATATATATATATATATACACCGTATATATATATATATATATATATATATATATATATAGAGAGAGAGAGAGAGAGAGAGCGAGAGAGAAAGCGAGAGTCTAGAAGTTTTTTTATTGCACCTACTGTATGTATTTTTTAGATTCTTGTATTTACTTTTTCATTGTCGTCTATTTCTAAATAAACTGTGTTGATACGTTGATTGCTCACGTTTGCAGTCGGGTGTACTACGTTATACAGACGATCGGGATTCCGGCACTCAGCATACCGGCGCTGGGATTCTGACCATCGGAATGCCAGCAGTGGGGCAAGCGCAAAAGAGCCCCTTGCGGGCTTACAGCAATCGCCACGCTGTGGGCACGGTGGCGAAACGCTTTTTATTCTCCCTCCAGGGGTGTCGTGGACACCCCAAGAGGAAGAATAGTTGTCGTATGCCAGCTGTCGGGATTCCGGCGCCGGTATGCTGAGCGCCGAGATCCCGAAAGCTGGCATATCAAATGCCTCCCTTGCAGTTAATGAAATAGATATACAGTAATACATGATCACTGTTTCACCCTTTTCTTTATCATTTTGATCTATATGTGTGGTGGATTGGTACCCACAAAAACTAGCAGCTCAGATTTCTAATAACTCAATACTATATATATATAATTTGCATACCCATCAGCACCAGTAACAATTTGTTCAAGAAGTTGTCCTGTGTAATGTCAGTTGTGGTGCAATGTCACTTTCCCGGATGAAGTGTGTGTGGGGGGGGGGGGGGCTTATAGGTACAGAGAACACATACCACGTCTTGTCCCAAAGAATGTACATGCTTGGTTGAGATTGTGGTTCCAGGTGTAGCCAGTGCAGAGGTGACATGGAGAGATTTCCAACAGTGGTGCTTTTCAGTACCTGCCAGTGGTGCTTTTCAGTACCTGCCAGTGGTGCTTTTCAGTTTGCAATACCTGACAAGCGGACAGAGATGAGCTGCACAATGCACGCAGGGACCACAGCAGCTTCACACCGGAGATCACCAGGGAGCCACTGGCAGACCACATTTGGAACTACAAAAGGGACACTTACATTCAGTGTTGGACTGCGGCATGTAGGGCCCACCGGGGGAATGCAGTTATAGAGGCCCATACTTAGGGGTGTGGCCAGCCTCCACAGAGGCTTGAAATACACAATAGTTTAGTTCAGTGTAATGCAACATATCTACCATGTATAATATAAGTGCACAGTCTGGAACCTTATCCTTAGAGGAAGGAGTGGGCCCTCAGGCAGTGGGGCCTACCGGTGGTTTCCCTGTGAGCCAGTCCGACCCTGCTTACATTTGAACAGACAGCACAGCAACTCAGCACAAGTCAGCTAGTAGGAGGAACATATGTTCTCAAAACAACACTCAGAGAGTGGATTGATGTGCCACAATAGGTACTGAAAAGTACCACCACAGGAAATCTCATTATCATCTCCGCACAGGCTACACCTGAAACAGCAGTCTGAATCAAATGTGCATATTATTTGGGTTAGAACTCATTCATCAGAGATGTAGAGTGCTGCTCTGTGTACCTTTAAGACCTACACATCATCTTGAAAACTAACATTACACCACTCAGTGGTTATTCCACTGAAGAACTGTTACACAAGACGTTACGAAGTTACGTTCTGTACTCTTGCTTATCATTCATACTGATTCTGTTGTACCTGTCTTGTGTGCTCTATACGTTTAGTGTTTCCTGTTTTTGCATCAGCATAACATCACATAAACATCCTCGAAACTGACATTACACCACTGAGTGGTTATTCTACTTAAGTTCTGTTACACAAGAAATATGTTTAAAACTTTTGCTTATCACCATTCATAATGTTTTGTGTTTCTGTATACAGGGGCGTAACTAGAACCTTGTGGGCCCCATAGCAAAATCTTGAAAGGGCCCTTCCGCCCTGCCGATGTAATTACAATGCCCCTTAGGGGAGCCGGAGAGAGAGAGATAGAGAGGAGTGAGAGACAAAACAGGTGTCCATAGGAGAGAGAGGGAGTGAGACAGTGTCAGGGAGAGTGTTGGAGAGATCAAGGGTCAGAGAGAGAGAGAGAATAGGGAGGAGCAAGAGGGAGGGAAGACAGGGAGCGTGTCAGGGAGGGAAAGAGTAAGTGTCAGAGAGAGAGAGAGAGAGAGAGAGAGAGAGAGAGAGTGTGTGTGTGTCTGGGAAAGAGTATCAGAGAGAGAGAGAGAGAGACTGTCAGGGGGTGAGAGGTAGAGAGACGGTGTCAGATGGGAAGTGGGAGACAGTCAGTGTCAGGGAGAGAGTGTGTGTGTCAAGGAGAGAGAGACAGCATCATGGGAAGAGAAAGAAGGGGAGAGAGACAGTGTCAGGAAGAGGGGGAGAGAGACTGTTAGGGAGAGAGAGGGAGGGAGACTGTGTCAGGGAGAGGGGTGTCAGAGAAAGAGAGGCAGTATCAGGAAGAGAGTGAGGGAGAGAGAGAGACAGTGTCATTACGGAGAGAGAAGAACAACATCAGGGAGATAGAGTATCCGTGAGAGAGAGAGTGAGTGTGTGAGAGGGGGGGGGGGGATTTGAGCACTTTCTAGGACGCCTAATGCCGGGAGGGCACTTCCCGGCATTATGCCCCCGCCCCCTAAATACCTGTGAATCACCCCCCCCCCCCCCCCAGTCTCCGTGTGGCTGCGGCAGAGGGGATGTTTATGCTATCGTCGGCCATTCGCCATTCCTAGCGGGGGTTAAAGGGGAGTTACAGGCCTTAGAGGCATTCTGTGTCTGGATGCAGGGGGAGCAGCAGGCCCTTGAAGCAGCCTGGGCCACATAGCAGCTTCACACCTGCACGCACGGTAGTGACGCTACCCCACTGGCTATATATGATTTTGGCTTATTGATTTTGTACCAGCATTCCACGTTAATTTTATTAGTAAAGCAAAATATTCAGAATACACTACTGTATTCCTTGTTTCATGTGCAATTTATACCTTGTTAAATATATATATATATATATATATATATATATATACACATACACTGCTCAAAAAAATAAAGGGAACACTAAAATAGCACATCTTAGATCTGAATGAATGAAATATTCTTATTAAATACTTTGTTCTTTACATAGTTGAATGTGCTGACAACAAAATCACACAAAAATGATCAATGGAAATCAAATTTATTAATCCATGGAGGTCTGGATTTGGAGTCACACTCAAAATTAAAGTGGAAAAACACACTACAGGCTGATCCAACTTTGATGTAATATCCTTAAAACAAGTCAAAATGAAGCTCAGTAGTGTGTGTGGCCTCCACGTGCCTGTATAACCTCCCTACAACGCCTGGGCATGCTTCCTGATGAGGTGGCGGATGGTCTCCTGAGGGATCTCCTCCCAGACCTGGACTAAAGCATCCGCCAACTCCTGGACAGTCTGTGGTGCAACGTGGCGTTGGTGGATGGAGCGAGACATGATGTCCCAGATGTGCTCAATTGGATTCAGGTGTGGGGAACGGGCGGGCCAGTCCATAGTATCAATGCCTTCGTCTTGCAGGAACTGCTGACACACTCCAGCCACATGAGGTCTAGCATTGTCTTGCATTAGGAGGAAACCAGGGCCAACCGCACCAGCATATGGTCTCACAAGGAGTCTGAGGCTCTCATCTCGGTACCTAATGGCAGTCAGGCTACCTCTGGCAAGCACATGGAGGGCTGTGCGGCCCCCCAAAGAAATGCCACCCCACACCATTACTGACCCACTGCCAAACCGGTCATGCTGGAGGATGTTGCAGGCAACAGAACGTTCTCCTTGGCGTCTCCAGACTCTGTCACGTCTGTCACATGTGCTCAGTGAGAACCTGCTTTCATCTGTGAAGAGCACAGGGCGCCAGTGGCGAATTTGCCAATCTTGGTGTTCTCTGGCAAATGCCAAACGTCCTGCACGATGTTGGGCTGTAAGCACAACCCCCACCTGTGGACGTCGGGCCCTCATACCACCCTCATGGAGTCTGTTTCTGATCGTTTGAGTAGACACATGCACATTTGTGGCTTGCTGGAGGTCATTTTGCAGGGCTCTGGCAGTGCTCCTCCTGTTCCTCCTTGCACAAAGGCGGAGGTAGCGGTCCTGCTGCTGGGTTGTTGCCCTCCTACGGCCTTCTCCACGTATCCTCATGTACTGGCCTGTCTCCTGGTAGCGCCTCCATGCTCTGGACACTACGCTGACAGAGACAGCAAACCTTCTTGCCACAGCTCGCATTGATGTGCCATCCTGGATGAGCTGCACTACCTGAGCCACTTGTGTGGGTTGTAGACTCCGTCTCATGCTACCAACTAGAGTGAAAGCACCGCCAGCTTTCAAAAGTGACCAAATCATCAGCCAGAAAGCATAGGAGCTGAGAAGTGGTCTGTGGTCACCACCTGCAGAACAACTTCTTTATTGGGGGTGTCTTGCTAATTGCCTATAATTCCCACCTGTTGTCTATTCCATTTGCACAACAGCATGTGAAATTGATTGTCAATCAGTGTTGCTTCCTAAGTAGACAGTTTGATTTCACAGAAGTGTGATTGACTTGGAGTTACATTGTGTTGTTTAAGTGTTCCCTTTATTTTTTTGAGCAGTGTATATATATATATACATATATATATGTATATAAAATACAATACATTTCAATCTAGAAAAATGCTATATAAAAATGAATAAAACATTTTTTCTTTTAACAGCACCTGCTATTGCCATCCTGGGATAATAGAGGAGCACAGCTGGCAGTACAGGGGTCACTGCTGTGCACAGGGAAACTACAGTATATCAAGAGAGACCCTGCATAGGCCACCACAATTTCCTGCAATGTCCATTGCATCATGCAGGGTTTGATAAATTAGGGAGCCTCCAAAAATCTGTATTGCAAGTCTTAGGGAATTTAGCATATCCAACTATTTGTGTGCAATATAAAAGCACTAATGCCTACATTGCAATTTGCTACATTTCCAATAAGATTTGTACTCAATTATGTGCACTTTACTTTTAGAAGTAGTTCAGATACAAGATCTAGCGAACACCCAATACTGTGCAATCAGAACTCTCACAACACAGTATAACAAATGAGAATACGGGTAAGTACCGCTTCTACATAAACCTAGAACCATAAAATTTGATGGCAGTTAAGAACCACTTGGCACATCTAGGTTAATTATTATGATTTTTTTTTTGGTGGAAGCCAATTAATCTACCAGTTAATTTTTGGAGTGTGGGAGGAAACAGGAGTACCCGGAGGAAAACCGCAATACGGGAATAATATACAAACTCCACACAGTTAAGGCCGTGGTGGAAATCAAACCCATGACCTCAGTGCTGTGAGGCAGTAATGCTATTATTATTACATTTTATTTATAAGGCACCACAAGTGTTTCGCAGCGCCGTACAAAGGACAGTACAGGTAGACAAAACTTGGCATTACAGTAAATAAATAACAAAAATAGAGTACAGGTAACAAGGAGCACCACACATTCTCAAGACATAAAACAGCTAAGATGTAAGTAGTGAGGGAGTGATCATCATACTACTAGGGGCTGGTGGCCATAGATGGAGATGAGCCTTTACCAGCAGGAGAAAAAGTGGTAAAGATAGTCGCTGAGTAGAGGAGAGCTGCGAGTGAAATGTGTCGAGAAGAGGGCTTAGATAACAAGAGGAAAGAGGGCCCTGCTATGAAGAGCTAACAATCTAGTGGGAAGGGGTGACAGACAGATGACATGAGGTGCAAGCAAGCGGGAGGTAGCCTGATGGCAGTATGCACGCAAAGCTGAGATGTTCAAGGCATGAGGAAGGGGGATGGAGGAGCGGCCTCAGGACTAGGTTATGCAGCAGGAGGGTATGCTGTGATGAATAGGTGGGTTTTTAGTGCCCGTTTGAAGCTTTGCAAGGTAGGGGAGAGTCTAATGGAGCGGGGGGTTGCGTTCCACTGATGGGGTGCAGCACAGGCATAGTCTTGAACTCGAGCGTGGGAAGCAGTGACCAGGGCGGTGGAGAGGCGACGGTCATTGGTCGACCATAGGGGGCGGGAGGGAGTAAGAAGGGAGAGGAGGTTGGAGATGTAGGGATCAGTGGAATTAGAGATGGCCTTGTATGTGAGGGTGAGGAGTTTGAAGAGGATTCTGTAGGGGAATGGGAGCCAGTGTAGATTTTGTCGAAGGGAAAGGTAGATGTGGAGCGGCGGGAGAGGAAGATAATGCTATCCATTACACCATTCATACCTTACCAAAGCATTATTATTTCCAAGCAATAAGGGGGCATTTTTATTTGAAAACTATATTGCTATTAATGAGGCTCACTGTACGTGTAAAGAAAACATGCAACTTATAAGAAGTGTACATAACCCTGACATTCTCAGATAAATATGTATTGTTTTTGAATAGGTAAAATATCAAATGATGACCTACCTCTATGAGGCTGAAATGAACTCCAATGAGATAAGGCATAGGAGCGCTGAAATATAAATGAAAGTTAAATTGGCATACAGACATACCATGCACAGATCAGCTACAATGATCCATTAAGGTATAAGTTCATGTGTGGCCCAGAGTCCACCTGTGTCTGGAGGCATCAAACCATACCAATATAGCACAATGAGGCAGATGTATTAACCTGGAGAAGGCATAAGGAAGTGATAAACCAGTGATAAATGCAAGGTAATAAACACACTAGTCAATCAGCTCCCTTATGTAAATTAACAGTTAGGAGCTGATTGGCTGGTGCATGATCACCTTGCACTTAACGGTGCTTTATCACTGGTTTATCACTTCCTTATGCCTTCTACAAGTTAATACATCTGCCCCAATGTACTAACAGGCATAAAACAGGGACTCTATTAAGAATAATGGGACAGATGTATTAAGCCTGGAGAAGTGATAAAGCAGTGATAAGTGGAAGGTGATAACGCACCAGCCAATCAGCTCCTAACTGCTATTGTTCAAATTCATAATGATTGGCTGGTGAGTTTTTACCTTCCACTTATCACTTCTTTATCACTTCTCCAGGCTTAATACATCTGCCCCACTGTTTGATGGCCTGAAAGACAAAGAAAGCAAATCTGTGGTGTGCTTATTACCGGGCACCTGTGAGATCACCCAAACAATGTAGAACGCATATCCACATTGATATATTCCATGACTTGCCCAGATACTGTGGATAATGCAGGCAAGATGGTGTTGTTGAAGTCAAAAATATTACATAAAGAGAACATACAAACTACACACATTTAAGTCGCTATACTTGCAATTACGCGCAGCGAGCACAGCCATATATGGTAACACACGCATTTACACGGACATGCCACAGAGATGGATTCGACACTTATTTCATACAGTACATAATTATAATAATTTCAAGCGTCAGACATCATGATGATTTAAAATGACCTAATGAATTAATGTCATGAATGTGTATTATTTGAACGGAAACATACACCTGTCATGTTTACTATTAAAACAAGCAGATTGGTGTGTAGATTAATTTGATACTTGTTATTAAGTTGTGGGACATTGCAGCGGATAATTATGATTACATGTATAAAAGCTAAAATCACTTCTATTAGAACAATAGAAGCTCCAAACAGGTAATGAACAGGAAACTCAGGCCAGCCCCTTTGGATGTCTTCAAGGCTGAATCTGATCAGCATATACAAAAAGAATAGTGACTCATCATGAACCCCTCCCCCAGAAACTAGTTAACACATTTTGCTGGTCACACAGGAAGGTAGTTCCGGTTTCTTTTGGTCTCAGAGTTACTTGCTTTTTGGTCTCAGAGGAAGATGGAGTCCCAGCATTACTTTACAGAGAGAGAGAGAGAGAAAGAGAGAGAGTGATATGGAAAGACGAATCTATATAACTTAAGGATAATGGTATTGTATCGCTGGCATGTAGCTGTATGTAACTTTATGTATTAACTGCTTACTGTATGAGTTGTAACTATAGGTATACTGTACTTTGTAATATATATTGAATCCATATCCTTTTTAATAACAAATATATACATCAATGAGCTTTGGAACTCAGATAATGTGTGGGCGTATTGTTTTCTCTTATGGGATGCAGTGTTTTGCGATGTATAGCTCACATTCATAGGATATGGTAATAAGAGGTGCAGGCATTTACAATATATATTAGAGCGGGCATTTTAAATATTTGTGAGAAATCAATTTGGCATTCTTAGATGGGGGCTCGTCCGGGATATCAGGGTCTTAATGATGCACTGTACATTACAAATGTGGCTGCAATTGACCGGCTCCAATGGATGCATTGAGAAGCTGATGAAAATAACATTCGCGTTAATGTATTTTCGTGTTATCAGTAAGCCAATGATATGAAATTCAAGGGACAATGCGTTTCTCATAATATTTAAGATGCTAAAATGTATTTTTATTGTTGCAAAACAAGGTTCAAATAAGTCATATTGTGTTTGATTCAGATTGGATTGTTTATCTGTTTAAGTAGGTTTAAAAGTATATTTAAAAGTTGCTGCATAGCCTTGATATAGTGTGTTTTTTTAACTCAGGCCTAAAATAACTTCAGGTGCTTGTATGATGTGTGATTTCTTTGTGACAAAGGAAGCCGCATGGTCTGTCCTCCATTTTGGACTAACCACATGGCCTGTCCACCATTTTGTGTAACCCTCATGGATGTGGAAGGGGGAGGAGCAGCGGCCATTTTGGGAAGGTCATTTTTCTAAATGGCTGATTTTCACTGATCAGAATAATCAGCTTTCCTTGGTCACATAAAACACCATTTATGAGTTACCAATGCATTTATTTAACCCATGCCATAGTCAATTACAAATAGTTTCAGCTGGGCCTAGTGAAAGTTAATAGTGAGATGAATACTTGATGTAAGAATTACACAGATATAAAAAAAAAAAAAAAAAAAAGTTTTTTTTTTCCTTCTTTTTTTCTTTTACCTCTAGGATTTAGTAACTCTGCTTGCTAGTTTAGGATAGCCAATGAAATGTTAATTAACCTGTCCCACTACCCTCTTGAACAGGCATATGAACCTCTGTTGATATGCAAATTAGAGACTTTAAAGGAAATGCATTCATTCAGTAGGTGTGTACTGTGTGGGGGTTCTATGAGAGTCAAGTGATATATATTATATAAATATATATTATATATAATATTATTATAATTATGTGTATATTTATATCAGTGTATGTTCTGCAAGATAGCTATCCAATCTGAATCATATCATTTAAATTATTGATTATTGCTAGAGTCATTATAGATCTGTGTGAAATAGGATACATTTGTTGCTATATAGTTAAAACTAAAATAAATATTTAAGGAAGTAAGCGTAAAGCACAAACACAGTCTGGCCTAGTTGTAAAGGTTTATACGGAACAAGTGTGTGTTCTGTTTAGTGGGCAATAGTAGTTTTTATTGCTCACATTTATAGAAGCTGTGTGATTTGTTTTACTGCGGACGCAGGGTTTTGTACACGTGTCTCAGACAAAGTACAGGACTGCGCACGCAGCGTAAGAGACACGCACGGTCGCGTGTTTGCGCAAAGTGCGTAAGAATGCGGGCGCTGAGTGCAAATTATACAATAGTGTCGTTTAGTTCAAAGGTGGGATAGTAGACATTTAATACAATAGCACATAACTATCAGATTTCAAAAGCAGGTTACTCTAAATTTAGTTTAAAAAAAAACCTGTATTGCCTCTGGGGTAAAGCTGCCTATCTGAATGAATTTAAATTTTCTGTACAGAAAAACAAAGTATACCTGAGTGAGCGAACGTAGGAGTGAGTGAAATTCAAACCCCGGGAAAATCGGGATCCCGTCGTTTGGTACATCAAGTGAGTGGAGACTTGGTGGTGTGAGGCGGCTGACTGACGTTAGTATAAGATTGAAATACGCAAATCGTGAGGTGATTTGTAGAGGAGCGTGATAGTGCATTGTATTGCGAAGTATTGAAGTTAAAAGGTATTACGCTCCGGACTGAGGGTCCCCATTTGTACAACGACCCGTGGTCGTACGGCAGATAAGTAACAAGTACCTATATGCTGTGCGATTGGACCGCGCATTTGTGGGTGCGATATATATAGCGCAACTGGATACCCCTTTACGAGCTTTTGCGTAAAATCGCGGTACCATTAGCGCTGTATAGAGCATACGCAAGTGTGATTTGTGTATAAGGTTATAGGGAGTTTTCGCTGGTCTCTCTCAGGAAAATCTCCAGCTGTGTATATTCATTGGAATAGGTAAGTCACTCCTAAACACTTCCAGTGAATAGAACTCAGATAGGGGCCTCGCTGGGTACGCGGTGTTCATTATTGGAGTGAGTCGTGGTACTTAGTGTAGAAGGTGTGGGTGAAAGCGCTCTAAGAACTTTCACAGTCTATTCGTATTGTGCATTGGGGATTGCGTAAAAGGAAAAAGTCTGCGATGGGATCCAATTGCACAAGCGGTGGACGTCTTGTAGCCAGGGTTCAGGTTGAAGAGCCGCGGCCCAGGGGGTCAGCGAAGTTTAAAGGTAAAAGTATTATGTGTGGGAAATATGAAGACTTTTTGTCTGAATGGGAATGTATGACTGACAAAGATAGGGTACCATTCCCTAGGGTGGACAGCTTTGAACCAGAGGTATTGCAGAACTTACGGATAAGAATATGTCTGATAAAATCCCAAAAACAAAGGGTCAGACATACAAATTGTTTAAACCTGTGACAGCAAGAGGGGTTGGTGAGTTTGATCCTAAGGTATTGCAGGTGGTATGTCTAACCAAAGTCATATAAGACAAGAATGGAAATATAAGAACTGTTTGAACTTGTAGCAACAATAAATAAGTAGGAAGAAAAAAAAAAAAAGAGAATGCAAGTACACCGCCTTATGTAGATGTGGAAGCAGTTACGGCAAGCATACAAACTATAGAAAATAATAAAAATATGAAAAATATGACTGTAACCTATATATGTACTAATGAATGTTGAAGTTTTATTTAGGAGGAGAAGGTGACCTGATCGTTTTCAGCCATTTCTCATGCACCCAGAGGAGTATCCAACCGGTAAAAGAAGAGCAGTAGCCTGTGGGGGAAGTGGCTGAGACCAGTGGAACAGGTACGTATGGTATCATTCGTGTACATATATAGTAAAAAAAACAAAAAATAAAACAAAAACAAAAAATCAAGAAAGTAACGTCAGAAATGGAGAAAAATCTGTCCGCACATTAGTATTTGCCAGTAGGAAAGCAGACAGAGACAAGGTAACCCCAGGGTATTTCTTTCAGTTACCATATAAGAAGTATTCATTCCTAGTAATGCCCCTAGTAAAGATGAGCTTGGAAATGTTTGTTGGACCACGTACAGTCCCTTAATACGGGATGAGAAGGATTGAATGAAATACTATGCATGACCTAGAAGCTTGTTACATTTTTTTTTGTTTTTGTCTTTTGCAGAAATAGAAAACTCTCCATCTGGATAAGACCACTGGTAAACACTAATTCGGCAAGTGGGAGGTGGCTGTCTCTGTGCAAATGGACGGGCTCAATAAGGCATTGAGTGTCAGGGTGCAGACTTCTTTGCAAAATTGGAAAGGGGTCACAGTAGCTAATCTTAGATAGTGTGCTATTGAACATCACCAGAATAGTGCTAGGCGCAGAGAACAACAGGTGGAGAGGTTGAGGACGGTAAGTATACTGGCACATACAGGAAAGACCCATCAGTCCAAACCCCAGATCCCTAATGGTCAATAATATGTTACACTTGTAGGAAGGAAGGGCATTTTGCCAGAGATTGTAGGAGTAGTAGGACACATAGTCAATATAGATCCCCTAGACAGAAAACACAAGCCACATTATTAAACACATAGACGGGACAAAGGGACATATAGTAAGGAATCATAAGCCATATAGAAAACACAGATTCGGTTAATGGGAAGAACAGAATAAATGCAACTTACTAATGTTACATTTCACTGTTCTAGATGCATGTCCATCACAGGTAGAGGAAATTATCTCACAGATACCGGGTTCCCTATGAACTTAGGATGGACAGGACACTGGATTGATGGCTGGGATAGTCCCAGTAGAGATAAGACACACAGAATTTTTTTTAAGGGGGTAGACCAAGTAGAGAATCACTTCCCCGTAGTGCCCAATCCAGTTGTCAAATTTTTCTAAAATCTTCTTCACCTCTACAAATTCATCTGTCATCAACCTCTATTCTGTTTCTCTACAGTTTCCTCTTCATCTTTTGCGTTCACACAGGGTGGTACAATACATGGACCCAAGTACAGTTCAAACTGCACATGCCTATGTCCTTCAGAGTTCTGCCCAAACCCAGTATATCTCAACAGCACGATGACACCAGTATTACTGCAGTGTGCCTTGTCATGCACAAAGGGTGGAGAATGGGAATACTGGTGAAGGGAAATTTTGTATAGACACTGATATGTCTGTTGGTGAATGGCAAACCTGACATTTTCTTTTTCATTTGCTTCTTCCTTCTCTCCTCTAGAGATGTTTCTTTTTTCTTTTTTTTTTGATTTATGCCCATGGTACTCTACATTGCAAACACACGATAGTTAAATTAAGATACAAAAATTTGTGTTCCCTGCAGGAAGAGGCAGTCTGGAGGACAAAGGGGTATGGCCAGGAGTTCTCAGGACTGTGGGCAGGTGGACACGGTAAGCCAGTAGCCCTCAGAGCATACCTTCCAAGTCTAGCTGAGGTGGCACACGGTCTGACTCATCTAGGCAAAGAGGGTATGTGCAGGCTGATGAGAGCCTACTGGTGTGCGCCAGGATTCTATTCTCATGCAGGTAAGAGAGCAATGACCTGTCTTACTTGCTTGAGGAAGAATATTGGTAAAGCAATACCAACAGAGCCATCCCATATCCCTTCTGCAGACGGATCTTTGCAGGAAATACAAATCGACTTTGTACAGTTAACACCTCTTAGGAATTATTGTTATGTATTGGTGTGCACTGATGTTTTCTCAAACTGGGTAGAGGCATTTCCTGCCACCACGGATGCTGCTGTGTTTACCGCAAAGAAAAATTGCGCAGAAATTTGTGTGTAGATAATGGTACCCCTAAAGGTTTAGCAAAGCTTGAAATTGTACTATTGTGATCATAGATACTGCCACTAGTATTATGTAGCTTCGGAACCACTCCCAGATCTTCACTCGACGAATCACCCTCTTCGAAATTTGTTTTTGTTTTGGTATTTGTGTCTTTTTGGGTTGTTTTTGGAAGACAACCTCATATCATGATTGATCCGCACAATGATCAGAAATACACCAATGAGGTGACAGTACAGTACCTTATTGAGATGAGCCAGCATTTGAGAACTTGACAAAAGAACTTGAAACTGTTGATTGCTGGTATGCCAAATGCTAACAGTATTGATTATGAACCAAGAGACTGTGTGATTGCCCTTACGCTCAGGTTGCCTAATAGGTGGGAAGGACAATAGGTGGGAAGGACCATACCAAGATTTGTTGACAGCACTAAAGGTCGCCGAAAGAGAGATTTGGGTCCACTCGTCCCACTGCAAGAAGGTCGCTGACCCGGAGAGAACTCGTGATAAAGTAGTTTATTGCTCACATTCATCGACTTTGTGTAGTTTGGTAACTGTGTGTTCCAAGTGAACTGTGTGTTCAAAGAGCAAGGTGGAGAGCAAAGTGAACTGTGTGTTCCAAGTGAACTGTGTCTTCAAAGAGCAAGGCAAAGAGATTGCAAAAGTATCACCAGAGACTCTGTTCCGTGAAGACTGAGAGGCGGCACTGTTGAACACTACCTGAGCGCACTAATGGACTGCAGAGTTGTTTTGTTCTATTCCTCTTTTCTCTCTTTCCCGCTGACAAACATTTTCTTTCAGGATATTCTATTTTTGCGAGGTTTTTTAGGAGTCGTCGAGTGTGGGACTGGAACTGGTTCTGTAGGAAGGAGTGATTTCCTTATAGGATCCCAGGATTAGCCGATCAGTTTGTTAAAATCAGAGAAAAATCAAAGGTCTAGTAGTTATGGAGTTCAGAGGTAATCAGGAACAGTCAGACAATGGCTATTCACACATTGCAGATAAAGAGCTCATTAATATATGTGGAAGAAAATAAGATTTTACTTACCGGTAAATCTATTTCTCGTAGGATGAAAAGGATGAAACCACTTTCGGCAGAAATTGTGGGCGGATCCGCAATTCTGCTCTATCCGCATGGAAAACCAGATAAGGGCTTTTATGTGACAAAGCCGCCAATTCTGACACACGCCTAGCCGAAGCCAAGGCTAATAGCATAACCACCTTCCACGTGAGATATTTTACTTCCACCGTTTTGAGTGGTTCAAACCAGTGTGATTTCAGGAAACTCTACACCACGTTAAGATCCCAAGGTGCCACTGGAGGCACAAAAGGGGGCTGAATATGCAGCACTCCCTTTACAAACGTCTGAACTTCAGGCAGAGAAGCCAGTTCTTTTTGAAAGAAAATGGATAAGGCCGAAATCTGAACCTTAATGGAACCCAATTTAAGGCCCAAAGTCACTCCCGACTGTAGGAAGTGAAGGAAACGGCCCAGCTGGAATTCCTCCGTAGGGGCATTCCTTGCCTCACACCAAGCCACAAATTTTCGCCATATACGGTGATAATGTTGAGCCGTCACATCCTTCCTAGCCTCTATCAGCGTAGGAATGACCTCATCCGGAATGCCTTTTTCTGCTAGGATCCGGCGTTCAACCGCCATGCCGTCAAACGCAGCCGCAGTAAGTCTTGGAACAGACAGGGCCCCTGTTGCACAAGTCCTGTCTTAGAGGCAGAGGCCACGGGTCCTCTGTGAGCATTTCTTGCAGATCTGGATACCAAGTCCTTCTTGGCCATTCCGAAACAATGAGTATTGTTCTCACTCCTCTTTTTCTTATGATTCTCAGCACCTTGGGTATGAGAGGAAGAGGAGGAAATACATAGACCGACTGGCAACACCCACGGTGTCACCAGTGCGCCCACAGCTATCGCCTGAGGGTCTCTTGACCTGGCGCAATATCTCTGCAGCTTTTTGTTGAGGCGGGATGCCATCATGTCCACCTGTGGCAGTTCCCACCGACTTGCAATCTGCTTGAAGACTTCTTGATGAAGTCCCCACTCTCCCGGGTGGAGGTCGTGCCTGCTGAGGAAGTCTGCTTCCCAGTTGTCCACTCCCGGAATGAACACTGCTGACAGTGCACTTACGTGATTCTCCGCCCAGCGAAGAATTCTGGTGGCTTCTGCCATCGCCACGCTGCTCCTTGTGCCGCCTTGGCGGTTTACATGAGCCACTGCGGTGATGTTGTCTGACTGAATCAGAACCGGTTGGTCGCGAAGCAGGCACTCCGCTTGACGTAGGGCGTTGTATATGGCCCTTAGTTCCAGGATGTTGATGTGAAGGCAAGTCTCCTGACTTGACCACAGCCCTTGAAAATTTGTTCCCTGTGTGACTGCCCCCCACCCTCGGAGGCTTGCATCCGTGGTCACCAGGACCCAGTCCTGAATGCCGAATCTGCGACCTTCGAGAAGGTGAGCACTCTGCAGCCACCACAGGAGAGACACCCTGGCCCTGGGGGATATGGTTATTAACCGATGCATCTGAAGATGTGATCCGGACCACTCGTCCAGTAAGTCCCATTGGAAGGTCCTCGCATGGAATCTGCCGAAGGGAATGGACTCGTATGATGCCACCATCCTTCCCAGGACTCGAGTGCAGTGATGCACTGACACCTGTTTTGGTTTTAGTAGATTCCTGACCAGTGTCATGAGCTCCTGAGCTCTCTCTATCGGGAGATAAACCCTTTTCTGGTCTGTGTCTAGGATCATGCCTAGGAGAGGTAGATGAGCTGTAGGAACCAACTGCGACTTTGGGATATATATATAGAATCCAGCCGTGTTGCTGTTACACTTCCAGAGAAAGTGATACGCTGTTCAGCAACTGCTCTCTTGATCTCGCTTTTATGAGGAGATCGTCCAAGTACGGGATAATAGTGACACCTTGCTTCCGCAGGAGCACCATCATTTCCGCCATTACCTTGGTGAAGATTCTCGGGGCCGTGGAGAGACCAAACGGCAACGTCTGAAATTGGTAATGACAATCCCGTACCGCAATTCTGAGGTACGCCTGATGAGGTGGATAAATGGGGACATGAAGGTATGCATCCTTTATGTCCAGAGTCACCATAAAATCGACCGCTCTTAGCGATTCCATCTTGAACTTGAACCTTTTCAGGTATATGTTCAGGGATTTTAAATTCAATATGGGTCTGACCGAACTGTCCGGTTTCGGGACTACAACATGGTCGAATAATAACCCCCTCCTTGTGAAGGAGGGGAACCTTGACAACCACCTGTTGAAGATACAATTTGTGAATTGCAGTTAACACTGTTTCCCTCTCGTGGGGGGAAGCCGGCAGGGCTCAAAGTCCAGCTTGTATCCCTGAGACACAATATCTATTGCCCAGGGATCTAACAGGGAGTGAACCCACTTGTTGCTGAACTTACGAAGGCGTGCCCCCACCGGGCCTTGCTCCGCCTGTGGAGCCCCAGCGACATGCGGTGGATTTTGTAGAGGCCGGGGAGGACTTCTGTTCATGGGAACTAGCTGTGTTGTGCAGCTTCTTTCCTCTGCCCCCGCCTCTGGCAAGAAAGGACGCACCTCGGACTTTCTTGTTTCTTTATTCGAAAGGCTGCATTTGATAATGTCGTGCTTTCCTAGGCTGTGCAGGAATATAAGGAAAAATATCAGAATTACCAGCTATAGCTGTGGAGACCAGGTCCGAGAACCCTTCTCCACACAATCCTCAGCCTTCCATATGCCTCTTAAGTCGGCATCATCTGTCCATTGCATATTCTACAGGACACGTCAAGCAGAAATCGACATAGCTTTGACTCTAGGACCCAGTAGACTCATGTCTCTTTGGGTATGTTTTATATATATATATATATATATATATCTTTAATATATATATCTATACATATATATATACATACTAGGGTCTCAATCTCTGCTGATAAGGTACCTGTCCACGCTGCCACAGCGCTATAAACCCATGCCGACACAATCGCCGGTCTGAGTAGTGTACCAGAATGTGCATGCTATCTGCAGGATCCCTGAGGATAGCTATTACGTCAGGGCTACCTTTTGGGCAAAAATCCTAAATAAGTTGTCGAGACGGGAAATGTTCTGGATATATGAACTCAAGACCTTATCCCCATTAGGATTGAATGAGGCGTTTGAAATTGCCCCTTTTCTTTGATGCTTCATTCCCCACACATTCTTTTATCACCTTTTATCTCCTTTTCTATTCATTTTCTCCTTGATATATAATTAAGTAAGAAATTGGTTTCTTGTTATATATTTCTTTGTATTTACATTTAGTCAAGGCTTTAAATCATAAGCCATTTTTATGGTCTTTTCCAGCTAAATTTTTCATTGGACGATACTAAAAACAAATATGAGAAGTATCACAAGACGTCCACAAGCGATCTACAAAACTGACCTTAAGGACACATCTAAACTATGGACATTTTTGAACGACTAAGAAAGAATGAATCCATACGACTGTATCGAATTTTTTATTAAGAAGAAAAAATGAGTCCAGATTTTACATATATATCATACATAATTTTTAATAATTATTTTTAATAAAATCCATCTGCACTCAAAATAAATTAATACTATTTACAGCACTGCCACTTTAAATTTAATGTTATATCCCAGGGCACTGTCACTTTAAATCCTCATCACTCACGAGAGATATGTATTTATATATTTACATATATATACATGTATGTGTATATATACATACATATAATCTATGACACTTTGCACCTTAAGTAAACCACAACACAAGATTAATTGGCTAACTTTAACGGTCTCACTAATTACATTCTATTTAGGATGTATTCTTCACTCTCGGCTATGCGCTCCACAGCGCTATAAACAACACCGGTAGTTAATTGCGGTGCGTTCCACCACAATTAACAAGCACGTCTCTCACTTCCGCATTTCATACGGAAGTGACGTCATTGGTATGGCGGTGCGTTTCACCGCTAAGTCTCATTCTCCTTCTCACTTAATGGCGGTGCGTTCCACCTCCCTGATGCACCCACTTCCGTGTTTCCCACGGATGCGACGTAATCGCTATGGCGGTGCGCGTCACCGCTATTCTCCTTCTCTTCTTCCCCACTTGTTTTAACACACTACACTGGTTCACATCACCTCCCGTTCTGCTTCCTTATTCCACTCCTTTTATAGTGGATATTATTTCACTATACAGAAGTACACAGCGCCGGCCGGAAATGACGCATGCGTTCCACATGCGTTCCACCACCATTTCCGACGGCAATAGTTGTTAATACACTTTCCATTCATGTTTTTTATACAATTTTCGGTTCTTTCTTACTCTAATTATATTTTTATCTAATTACCACTGTTTTGAGTGCAAATTAGATTATAGATATATTGTTTTTCCTCCAACAAATTAATGACAATCACAGGAAGTGATGTCATTACTAATTTCCTCCTTTGGGCATAAATAGAGCAAAACTTGCTCAGTGTGGTCATCCCCTTGATGAAGTCCTGTTGCTGACGGACGAAACGCGTTGGGAATACCTGCAGACATCTCCTCTCTATGGACAGATAAGCCTATAACAATTTTAAATCCTGTACGCATGCATTTCAGTCATTTACATGGACAGATAAGCCTGATATAATTTTTTTATTCTGTACGCATGTTATACAGCTATTTTATGTGTGTTTTTATGTGATTATGTTATTAAATTCTTTGTATTTTTAATATATACACTGCTCAGGCTACAAATTTATATTTTGTGGGAATAAGCTAGTTCCCTAATTAGGCCTGTGAAACTAAGCAGCAACATAATACGTAACATAAATGGTACACACTATGTTAGTTTTCTTCTGTTTTATCCGCATGTTCCTAATCCACAAAAAGAGTACTGCTTGAGTCAAGTCTCTACCTACCAGATAAGTGTTTTAAACCGATCCTTATCATCCGTTCCTCTACACCTTCATTTCCCCTGATTTTAAGAATCACACTCTTGGGCGCTTGTTTTCACCAATTCTTGCAACAAATTCTATATGCACGCCAAGCATATCTATATGCATTACAAGCTGCCGCTCTGATAACTTATTGAGAAGTGCTTTTATATGAAATAGGGGCTCTTACTTCACGTTTCTTCTCTATTATATTCATTACGTTTTATCATATTTTTAAACAACATTTTTACTGTATAGTCTGTGTATAACTACCACATAAACTGCACCCAAGCGCCGTAGTCTCCAATTCTATATATATATATATATATATATATATCTTTAATATATATATCTATACATATATATATATACATACTAGGGTCTCAATCTCTGCTGATAAGGTACCTGTCCACGCTGCCACAGCGCTATAAACCCATGCCGACACAATCTCCGGTCTGAGTAGTGTACCAGAATGTGCATGCTATCTGCAGGATCCCTGAGGATAGCTATTACGTCAGGGCTACCTTTTGGGCAAACGAGACACCCTAGGGGAAGATTACCACCGTATCCTGGCCCTAGTGGGGAAAGGATACTCCCTGAGAATTCTTTGTGGGAAACTGCAGTCTCTTGTCTGGAGATTCCCGCTCTTTTTCATCATGAGAGGAGGGAAATTTACCTCAGCTTTCTTCCCCTTAAACATGTGTACCCTTGTGTCAGGGACATATGAGTCATCAGTGATATGCAAATCATCTTTTATTACAATAATCATATATTGAAAACTTTTCTGCCATTTTGGCTGTAACTTTGCATTATCGTAGTCGACACTGGAGTCAGACTCCGTGTCGATATCAGTGTCTATTATTTTGGATAGTGATCATTGAGAGACTCTGAAGGTCTCTGCGACATAGGGACATACATGGGTAGATTCCCTGTCTGTTCTCTAATCTTTTGTGCAATAAATTCACCTTAGCACTTAATTACACATATCCAAACAGGTGTCGGCGTTGTCGACGGAGACACCCTCTCACACACATATTTGCTCCATCTCCTCCTTAGGGGAGCCTTTTACCTCAGACATGTCGACACACACGTACCGACACACCGCACACTCAGGGAATGCTCATCTGAAGACAATTCCCCCATAAGGCCCTTTGGAGAGACAGAGAGAGAGTATGCCAGCACACACCCCAGCACTATTAACCCAGGAATAACACAGTAACTTAATGTTAACCCAGTAGCTGCTGTTTATATTGATTTTTGCGCCTAATTATGTGCCCCCCCTCTCTTTTTACCCTCTTCTACCGTGTAACTGAAGGGGAGAGGCTGGGGAGCTTCCTCTCAGCGGTGCTGTGGAGAAAAAACATGGCGCTGGTGAGTGCTGAGGAAGAAGCCCCGCCCCCTCGACGGCGGGCTTCTGTCCCGCTTTCATGTACAATTTTTGGCGGGGGCTCATACATATATACAGTGCCCAACTGTATATATGCAAACTTTTGCCAAAGAAGTCTCTAACTGCTGCCCAGGGTGCCCCCCCCGTGCGCCCTGCACCCTTACAGTGACCGGAGTATGTGGGTGTAGTGTGGGAGCAATGGCGCACAGCTGCAGTGCTGTGCGCTACCTCAGTGAAGACTGGAGTCTTCTACCGCCGATTTCGAAGTCTTCTTGCTTCTTTCACCCGGTTTCTGTCTTCCGGCTCTGCGAGGGGGACGGCGGCGCGGCTCTGGGATCGGACGACGAGGGTGAGATCCTGTGTACGATCCCTCTGGAGCTAATGGTGTCCAGTAGCCTAAGAAGCAGGACCTATCTGCAGAGAGTAGGGCTGCTTCTCTCCCCTCAGTCCCATAATGCAGGGAGTCTGTTGCCAGCAGAGCTCCCTGAAAATAAAAAAAACCTAACAAAATATTTTCTTATTGCAAGCTCAGGAGAGCTCACTAAACAGCACCCAGCTCGTCCGGGCACAGATTCAAACTGAGGTCTGGAGGAGGGACATAGAGGGAGGAGCCAGAGCACACCAGAATCTAAATTCTTTCTTAAAGTGCCCATGTCTCCTGCGGAGCCAGTCTATTCCCCATGGTCCTTACGGAGTCCCCAGCATCCACTAGGACGTAAGAGAAAAGTTTATGAGTGGCTCTCCCCGAACTCCGAAGGTTTATGTTATTTAGGAAGGACACTACTTATAACCCTTGTTCAATGATTAAACAGACCTAGCATACGTTCCAGAAATGGAAACACAGAAAATGATAGGAATATGTAGATCATGAAAATTTTATATGTCACTGTCACAATTTGTTTGTGTCTTCTTCATCTACCCAGCAGAACCTCAATTGAATCCAAACATCAGTGTACAAAGACGTAGGTACATGTATGTGTGAAATGTTCGTCGCAAATCAGACATTATAGGCCAAAGCACTGTCCCAGCATACTCTATAGGTTGAATGTTGTCCCACACCCAACCAGTGGTCCCGTGACCGCCGAGTGCATATATAGGATGTCTCGTCCTCCTCCCTGTCTTCCCCAAATATAGTCAAGTGTCTGATTTGCGAAATGCATACATACTTGTGTCTAGGTCACCGATTATGGTATGAAATATTTTTTTCTTATGTTAATAATTGATGGCAGTTATTGTTTACTGCCAAAGGGTGGACTGTCGAAGTCAAAATATTACATACAAACTACACACATTTAAGTCGCTATACTTGCAAATACACGCAGCGAGCACAGCCATATATGGTAACACACGCATTTACACGGACATGCCACAGAGATGGATTCGACACTTATTTCATACAGTACATAATTATAATAATATCAAGCGTCAGACATCATGATTTAAAATTACCTAATGAATTAATGTCATGAATGTGTATTATTTGAACGGAACCAGATTGGTGTGTAGATTAATTTGATACTTGTTATTAAGTTGTGGGACATTGCAGCGGATAATTATGATTACATGTATAAAAGCTAAAATCACTTCTATTAGAACAATAGAAGCTCCAAACAGGTAATGAACAGGAAACTCAGGCCAGCCCCTTTGGATGTCTTCAAGGCTGAATCTGATCAGCATATACAAAGAGAATAGCTACTCATCATGAACCCCTCCCCCAGAAACTAGTTAACACATTTTGCTGGTCACACAGGAAGGTAGTTCCTGTTTCTTTTGGTCTCAGAGTTACTTGCTTTTTGGTCTCAGATGAAGATGGAGTCCCAGCATTACTTTACAGAGAGAGAGAGAGAGTGATATGGAAAGACGAATCTATATAACTTAAGGATAATGGTATTGTATCGCTGGCATGTAACTGTATGTAACCTTATGTATTAACTGCTTACTGTATGAGTTGTAACTATAGGTATACTGTACTTTGTAATATATATTGAATCCATATCCTTTTTAATAACAAATATATACATCAATGAGCTTTGGAACTCAGATAATATGTGGGCATATTGTTTTCTCTTATGGGATGCAGTGTTTTGCGATGTATAGTGCACATTCATAGGATATGGTAATAAGAGGTGCAGGCATTTACAATATATATTAGAGCGGGCATTTTAAATATTTGTGAGAAATCAATTTGGCATTCTTAGTGTTATCCCAGTATGTGTGAGGAGAGTACACACCCAAGTTTATGGAATTTACTTCAGGCATATGGCCGGAGACAACCTGGACCTACTGTTTAGTTCTCTTCTATAGAAGGCTTCCACAATGTTACAAAACTGCGCTTGAGATCATGTGGTCAATATAGAGAATTTCTGCTGTATTCATTTTAGATACATTTCTTGAACTCCAACCTAAACATACTCTGTATTGGGTGGTGCTCATCTTTGTCAGTTCGCTGTATAATGCTAGCTAATGCACAGCAGATATTTCAGATATCTAGCTTAGCTCTGTAACACAAACAATAATACATGTGACTGTACGAAGGTCTCTTTACTTGACATCTGCCACATCCTGACAAAACGCAAAATGTTTCTACACTATATTTGAGTAAACGATAGCTTACTGTTCTATAATTATTTTTAATGATCATTAGTTAGACTTGCTTTTAGAATGGAAAGTTGGATCTATGGAACCCCCTTTCAACTGTGGAATATAATATAGAAGGGCCTGCAACTTCCTATTTGTCTGAAGACATAGTGCTTTGTGTCTTCTCTCAGCACCACCAGAAACTTATTTTCTGACTGTCACTGGCATGTCCCAAATTTAATTAGAGAAATAATAAGTCACGGAAAAGGAGCCGATACAAACTCCCTAGGCTGCTGACTTATCCAAATTAAGTAATATTGAGAAGATATAAGACAGTTCTAGGCAAAACTGCAGCTTTCAAAACCCTTCAGAACAATTCATCTTTGTGCAAGAGTAATTATCAAAGCTGCAGTGCCAACACATCATTTTCTGTGGCCATTACAGAAAAACAGACCACCCGCATGTAACAGACCACCCTGAAATAGTAATTATCCTATTATTAAGAACCAAGAATTCTACTGATATTTGCCAAGCAATATTTTTACCTACAGTATGAAGTGCCACATCTGAAAGAATCTCTCTATCAAATGGCCTATCACTGTAGTTATGTTTGTGCCATAGGCCTGAAAATGGAGCATGGTTGCCTCTACAGTAAAATCATTTACGTTTCCAAATTTTAGGTACCTGTACTCATAGTAACAGTTGTTGAGGTTGAAAAAAGATAATTTGTGGTCTCGAACGCTGTATTATTTTTAGGACTAACGTAGTCTGTTGCTAATGTCGGCCGTTGTGTTTATTCCTTTTTTTTCTTTTTTTAATAACTATAGTGCGTGACTATGCACCATAACCCTGTATATCCTTATCAATTAGGCACCTATCTAGCCCATTCTTAAAAGTGTTGACCGAGTCCGCCATTACTACTCTCTCAGGCAGGGAATTCCAAACACGTATTGTCCTTACTGTGAAGAAACCTTTACGTCTCTGTGTGCGAAATCTCCTCTCCTCCAACCTGAGCGGGTGTCCACGTGTCCTCTGTATTAATCTTACCAAAAACAGATCCCCTGCAAGGAGGCCACACTGCAAGTCCAATCTAAGGACGTAGGAAGTAAGGAGGAGAGAGTGCAGTGTATTCTGTACCACATGCTCTCCCCTCCACCGCTATAGAGTATCAAATGAGTGAGGGCATGCTGGGAGGTCAGGTCAGGGTGGTATGTGGAGTAGTATTGGAGTACATGTCAGATCTAAGGGCACGTGTCAGGCATTTTATGGTAAATAGGGTTAAGAGGCAAGTTTGGAAATTTTGGAGAAGTAGTGGGAGGTCTGAGTGGCATTTTGGGTTGAGTCATTTGGTGTTGCTGCAGTTGTGTCAGGACTGCTTTTTCCTTATTTATGGTTGGAGATTTAAATTTAACTGTGAGCGTAGTTTTATATTTTTACCTCCAACCTGCTGGGAAGCAAGCCGCTGCTTCATACATAAAGTCCTCTGACCCTCAGGACATGGACCATTAGCAAATGCATAGGTGTAAACAAATAATATACAGCTCCACCTAACAGATCTACTCACTAGACTGTTACTGTAATGCATACTTTCATTGTTTATACAAACTTCAATAAGAGAAACCACAAAGTACTCACCAACAGTAGTCCAGTAGGTGTGGAGGAAGAACAGGGATGTAAATGTGCTGCCAATACATGGGATACAGCAGAGATGCAGATGCATGAACACAGGCAGTTAACTGTAAGACAGATATCATGACTTAATATAGCACTATTATAAAACATACAAGCAACAACTAAACCCCTACAGCTTTGGAGCTGGTCACATCAACATCAATTTTCACAATTATTTATGCAGCGCCCAGACAAATGATAGCTTTTTTGCTCTGAAAATAGCATTAGAGTGCTGGAGTCCTGGAAGTGATGATATGGCTGCTACAAAGCCCGGATCTCAACATCATTGAGTTTGTCTGGGGATTACATGAAGAGACAGAAAGATTTGAGCAAGCCTACATCCACAAAAGCCTACTGTACATCCACAGAAGATCTGGGGTTAGTTCTCCAAGATGTTTAGAACAACCTCCTTGCCAAGTTCCTTCAAAAACTGTGTGCAAGTGTACCTAAAAGAATTGATGCTGTTTTGAAGGCAAAGAGTGATTTGATTTAAATACTGGAATAATGATTTGATTTAGATTCCTCTTCTGATCATTCACTCTGCATTTTAATTGCTAAAAAAAACCTGTTAATACTTCTATTTTTTAAAGCATTCTATCTTTGCAGCATTTTTCCACACCTGCCTAAAACTTTTGCACAGTACTGTGTGTGTGTGTGTGTGTGTGTATATATATATATATATATATATATATATATATACACATATACATACATACACACATACACTGTATATATGGGGCATTCCATGTGAGTCACGTTACATTTCATGTTCATTTGTAGAAGATTTAATGCACCAAACACGACCATGAAGCGGAAATGCAACATTTGTAAAATACTGTATGGCAATAATATATGGAGTAGACAATGCTTAAAAGCAGAAGAACATGTACTGTACTCTCTTAGTAGTTACATTTGATTGTTTATATAAGTGACTCATAAAACAAGACAATGGACATAGGAACTGAGGGGACATATATTTATTTAAACCTGCTCTCCTACTTTTTTTTTTACAATGATTGTTATACTATACACTTATAAGACCCTAAACTTGTGATTGACAAACACCGAATGTTAACCAATGTGACTCGCATTACATTTCTGTCCCCAGTCAAAGGACTCTGATACATATTAGTCAAACCTGTAGAATCCATGAGAATAAATCAATCCTGGCCTGTTCATCTTCCTGATAAACTGTGAAGATGTATAAAATATTTTCATCTAGTCATGATGGCTCTATAAAATTTGTTTATAAAATATGTGCAAATTAGCAGTTTTTGCATCAAATTCAACAACTTCCATATATGTTAAATGTTTATACATGCAAGAAATCGAAACGCAATAAATATATCAGTTTTCAATTATCACACATATTATGATCTTTTAGCAGCATAAACATATACTGAAATGTTAGTGGTTATGTGAAACTTTATTTTAATGCATTGTATCCTACAGTACATACATACACACACTGTTTATGTGCAAATAAACTACTACAGATAACACTGGTGGTGGGCACTCCTGACTGGAAAATCTATCTATCTATTATTCTGAGCAAGTACACGATGACTGACATATGCACTCATATCTACTATTAGTATACTATTGTCTAATCCCACATCCATACTGCAGTAGGCACCTATACATGAACTGATATAAAACAGGAAAGATAATCTCTCTGAAATGCTGTACGGATTCTGGCGGCTACGGAACATGGATAATTGGGCTTGTGATGGGATGCAGGGCCCGACTAGCTGAGTTCATTTAACCCCACTAAATATGGCTAGTAGTGAGGCTTGAGAGCTCCCCAGAGAGCTCGTTAGGGCTGATTGCCAAACGATGGAGAACCAGGAGGCAGTGGGGAGCATCTGGAAAGGGTCATGGTAACGGGAGGTGAGCCTATCCTGCAGAACACTCTCTCTTGGGATAAGACTTCTCTCTGTCACACGCTGTCACCACTGCCCAGACAGCTGTCTTGTGATGACAATGCAACATCAGTTATTCGTTAGCCTGAGTAGTATTAACCCTTTCAAAAATTTACCATTGTGTGAATTAAAAAACAAAACAATATGGTTAACTCATATTTGTACATTTTCGTCCCATAATTTACAGACTTTAGACGGGGATCTTTTTCCACTGGGAAATTCTCTATTTGAAAAAGTTAGATCTCGGGCACCTACTGTGCATCTTCCTACAAAATATTCAGATAAATTAGTGGATTTAATGCCTTCTGGAAGTGTATATGCCCGCTAATGAATAATGGAAGGAATGAGATAATTTCAGTGTTTTTATATATATATATATATATATATATATATATATATATATATATATAACAGTTCGTTACCGGCACTCCACCTTGGTAAGTACTGCCTCTGGTGCCCTCCTGCCCTTCAAGCATATATATCCATATTACTCACGGCGGCACTCCAAGAGGACTTTCACTCAGCCAGGAATAAAGAGACAAACGCCCCTATCAAATGTTAACGTTTCAGTCTGTATTAGACGAAAGTCTAATACAGACTGAAACGTTAACATTTGATACGGGCGTTTGTCTCTTTATTCCTGGCTGAGTGAAAGTCCTCTTGGAGTGCCGCCGTGAGTAATATGGATATATATATATATATATATATATATATATATATATATACTCAGTGCTCAGTATATATACCAGAGTTTTAGAACAACCGTCTAGCCAGCACAGAAAATAATGATGAATGGAAACTATCTGAAATACATTTTCAGATTAACCATCATTTTGTAATTATTATAACTTCTAAAGAACCACAAATCCTATAAAAGCTAAAAAGTATATATGTAACAAAAATGTTTAACACAATTTGAGTGTATAAAACTAACACAAAGATGATCAGACAAAATTCCTCTGAAAATGTCAGAAATATTGGTGTTCCTACTTTACACAATGCAAAATGTAACAAAGAGCAAACAAGGTTAACATAAATTACCAATCAGTCTGGATATCATTAGCTTTATTTCTAAAGAAATAGAAATATTTCAGAGATTGCAAGTGAAGAATATTTACAGGGAGGTTCCACCTTTAACTTGTCATGTTTTCATGTACAGTATAATACTGCCCTGGAAAAGTATTAAAATCACACTGTCCTGCAAAGAGTATCAAGGGTGTCACGTCATTGCATTCATGATGAACCATTTAGCTTTTAAATACCTCATTATGATGTACATTTAAGGAAATACTTGATTCAATGACATCATTGTCTGGCAAAAAATAATTATTTCCTAAAATGTAAATCATAAAGGTCAAAGGTTTCATACTTGTGTTTGAACAGCTAAGAAAGCTCAAAACACTCAGATCCTCCGTTATATATGTACAGCGGCGGCTCCTACCTGACTGTGGTAGGGGGGCTGCAACTAACCGTGTCAGCCCGTCAGCTGAGTCCTGGTACCTGCGCAATGGATCTGGCAGATGCCGGTGCATGCACACCAGTGGCGGCTGTACTGTGTATGCGCAAACCCCCGGCTTCCATGTACTGCATTGGATGCAGCCTGTGGAAGGCGGCTAAGGCGGACGGTCAGGCAGGGAGTAGCTTCCCACAGAAAGCTAGCTCTCTGCTAATCCCTGGTCTGGCAGTCCCAGAGGGAAGAAACACTGACAGGTAAGACTTCACCGTGAAGCCAGTGCAGTCATGGACTACATTTGGCTTCACTGACGCTGAGCTGAGGTTGAGGACTTTCCTGGGTGGGGGCATGAAAAATTGTTTATTAAGTATAATGTAGTGGCTATGGATTTTCTCCCCTTTATACCTTTGTGCATTATCCTATTTTAGTGTCTTATATAGTATCTCACTTATGTAACTCTGTCCTATTTTCATAGTCAATTTGCCGACTCTTGGTAGTTTTTACCAACCAGGACAGTGTATGGAATAAGTGTATCTTATCCCAAATCTTGGCCACCCTCTTACCACTGAGTGGCTTTTACATTCTTTCCATACTAAGGTTCCACTACTGTAAATAACTGTCCCATCACTCTGTTCCATAATATTGTGCAATCTTCAATAATGTTCGCTTGATATAAGTCATTCATTTGAAGTCTGCTAGTTGTGCAAACATGATTTTTGTGTAGAGATTATAAAAAATTAAATTCCACAATTATCTAGAACTGTAAAAACTGTATGTTTTTCTGTATGAACTGGAAATACTAACATATGTGAAGCTACCTAAAGTGACTTTCTGGGAGATTTTTGTACTAAAGAGAGCTAGGAGGATGTAAAACTATGAAAGAGAATAATATAATAGGAGAGCATGCAGGGAAAGTCCTGTAAGTTTGCCAAGAGATTGCACAGTGGAATTCAAGGTGAGTCCTCCGAGATAGGAAATGGCAATTATGAAGTAAAAATAAGTTAAATACTATATGGATGTTTTACAAACGCCCCCCAAAAAGGTATAATGTAATGTGTCAATTTCTACACTCCTGCATTTAGCTGACAAATCATTGCCCAGATCACTTATTTGTTTTTGAGAGCCTGCGGGGAAATCATGACTATTACAGTGAGAAAGGATCACAGTCACTCTATGGCAGCAAAGGAAACTTGCTGCAGGACTGTGAATCGCATACAGACACCTGGCAGTATATTCCATTACACAATGCCTTTATTGTTTCCTTAATCTCTGCAGATAAGGAGTAGAGCAGTAGCAGAGCTAACTGCAGCTCGGTCAGTATCTGAGCTGGAGGCAGTCAGGGCCAGCGCGGCTGTAGAAATATCTGACAGTGGAAGTAGACAAGACTTCAATATGGAGAGGAGAAGTGGCAAAAAGCTGCTTTCACAACAGATGTGCAGATCCTGGTGCTACAGCCACATGTTCTTATCCTGACCTCAGTGAGAGAAACCCCACACTGTGACAGAGGTCACCACTGCCATGGCTGCTGTACTGATTATGTAACACAATCAGTCTCACTGTGCAAGAGAATGACATAATAACATTGATATGATTACACTTAACTACAATATCGTAAGTCTACAACTTTGTTTAGAAGAGATTCAATCGTTTCTGAGATATCCCTGCAATATATGTGAACAATGTACACAGCTTAAAAAGGTTAGCTGTGGAAAAGAAAGAAAAAAAAACCCACCTGAATATGATTTTATGTCTGATTGATTTTTTTTCTATTTCAATTTTTTTTTTTTAAACCCAATTTGTGATCATTTACTTTTGACCCAACATCCCTTGTGCCACATTTGTTTGGCTGGTAATGGTTTGAAAAACCTGACATATCATGCTGGATACTGTAGTCATCACACTGCCTGCGGCATGCCAAGAAACTCTCCATGGCTCAATCTTTCTCACAGGAGAGAGGCATAAGCAAGGGTCCTTGCTGGTGGGAATCAGGTGACAGGGTTTGTGAGAAGTCAGTAATATATATGGAAATAGCACAAGGATGGATGGATACTGGCAGAACATCTGGACATTTTTTGGGACGGGACCCACCAGTTATTTGCTTCATTCTGTCATATAAAGATTCATGATTTATGATTTATTGCATTCTGGTCATGATTTCGGAAGGTTGGTGATTGGTAATCCTTCCGTTCTAGAGACTATTATTTTGACGAAAAATGGCTGAATAAAACCAATAGTTTCCGATATAGAGAGAGACACAGGGGTGTATTCAATGCTTAGCGGATCCTTTCCAATGGAAAGGATCTGAGAATGCAGTATTCAATTTTCGGTCAACTTGTCAATCGGAAACGGGGCTAAAACCTGTCAGATTTGTCCGCGAATCCAACAAAACACGTGGATCCGCGGCTAATCTGCCGATCCACGTGTTTTTCAACAAGTCGGAATTGCCGGCCTGTTGGAAAAATGCAGCCCAATTGAGTAAAAAAGTCGGAAACTGCTGTCTTTCCGACAAGACGGCAGTTCCGTCATGAATTGAATACCCCCCACAGTAGATTAAAAAAAAACAACAGTTGGTGCTTATTTTCTGGATAGCTCTTCCTATTAAATACATAATAATAAATCCACTGAGGCTGTAATGCCATTGCTTTGATGGCATACCACTGAGCTTTTTAAGCTTTTGAATATGCTGGCTGAATGCACATTATATTGCACAACTGAGAAAAGTCTGTCCTCAGGCCTAAACAGCTAGAGAAGTACAGTTGGGGAAAAAAACCTCATAAGTGGGATTCTTCTTTACTAGTATCAGGAACATGTGTATATGTTTATACAGTATACCCAGTGATTGATACGCATCATACATGTACTTGATGACATACTTATATTCTGACAAGACTAGTTAAAGACAATACCTCACCACTGTGTCCATTTTAGGACATAATCCATGCCTGACAGTGATAATTCAGAGGTTTGTGTTGGAACAATATCTACTACAAATGCTTCTCATTCACAGGCTCATGTCCACATCATGATTTCTGGAACAAACCCCAGAAAACCTATCAGTGCCTACTAATGCAGCATTGCAGGTCTGACTGGAATATGCTTATGAAATGAATGAAAATGTACATATACATATAATTCATCCTCAAACCACTTTAGAATCTTCTTCATTAAGTTTAACTTTACATGATCTCTCTTAAAATACTGGTTCTGTCTCACTTTAAGTAATAAAAAAAAAAAAAGAGAACTTTGTAGCAGTTTTAATCATATGTATAATTTATGTCTGTTCACATATATTGTTTTTGTATTCAGCTTAAAAAAAATCACCTACAAATGCAATCTGTCATAACAAATGCTGTTTGGTGCACAAAATGCCGCATTAAATATATAGCAGAACCCACAATTACCAGCACCTTTTAAAAGACCTGTAAGAGGAAATTATTTTTGCAGGGAGGAACATGTCCTGAAACACACTGCTGAACAGGCAACACCTAGCCCCTACATTTATCTTCTACACTCCCTGGGTCTCATTTTGATTACAGAAAATCACATATGTACACGCAGCTGCATAATACAGATTCATGTGGCCATCCTCCACTCAGTAAGAAATTCCACCAATCTGACCAGCTAATCCTATCCAGAAGAGCAGGCCCTTAACCTGAAAATCAGTGATGGTCTCCAGAAGCATGTGCCAATTTAACCACTCAGCAGATAAGAAATCCTCCATGACCCCTTACAGGATTGATTTAATTGTGATGGATCAATCACCCCAACAATCTAATTTGCTCAATATAACTACTGATACTACTGATAGCTTCTTTGAACCCTCTCAAGTTGCCCTGTGTGTTTCTCACAGATGCTAAAAACTGTACTTGTACAGATTCAAAATATCAACAAGTGTATAATACAGTACAATGGCAAAAAGAAAGGTTTCTTATCCATTTATGCACAACATAATCATAATGCATCGCAAGATTTTATTAGGTCTTGCACAATCTGACACTGGGTACTACTACTCTGCTTATTATCTATGCTATCCAAATTCTCTCCCATTTCAGATTAACACAACTGTATACCATTTAATGTATGGATAGCACAAATTTTAACCAAGGTCAAATGCATTCACATAATTTGTTTTTTATTCAATTCATCTACAATTTCTCTGTCCATTATTTCATTTGAGCCAAGTCCTTATGTAAATTCCTGATGATTTGATCTAGGTTAGTTACCGAGTAAAGCTAAGCATCTGTCATCTGCAAATACAGACATCTTGCTTTCTAAAGGGCCCCATACACTAGAACGATAATGCCCGATTTCATCCAATTTCGACCTTTCGGGCCGATAAATCGGATGAAAAGTGGCAAATCGGATGTGTTTTACATTCGATCCGATCCAATGCGCGGTCCAGTGAGCATCGGATCGAAGCCCTAGGTAGTTAGTGCTGCACTCGTGATATGTCAGATCCCGCAGGCATGGTTGGGATCGCATACGATACATTGTATGCAAAAGTACTGCATACGATGTATCGGATGCGATTCTGCCGCCCGGGAAGCTGCCGGGTGGTTCAAGGGAAATCGCATCCGACATGTCGCTGTGGTGTATGTGGCCCTTAATCCGTCTGCAAGAATATTTGAAAAATCAATGAAATGTTCATGGATACCTAATTTTAGCTGAATGTTTCATGACAATCTTCTTCTAACCTGTAAGTCTGTTATCTACCCACAATCATATTCCTAGGCCCAGTGTTTTTGTATTACCCCAATTTGCTATAGGTTACCAACTATATTAAAAGCACTGCAAAATCCAAATTAATTGCATCAACTGCAATGCCAAGATCCAGTTTACAACTTAGAAACCATTCTGATTAATTTGGCATGACTTGCCCTTAACAAAAGTTTGTTGCTTATATATACAGGGTGTTCCATAATGATAGTACACATTTTAAGCACATTTATTAAGGACTATGGGATGTATTCAATTGTAGTTGGAACTGCTGTCTTGTCGGAAAGATGGCAGTTTCCGACTTTTTTAAGTCGGAAACTGTTCCGACCTATTCAATTTGGCTGCCGTTTTTCCGACAAGTCGGCTATTCCAACTTGTCGGAAAACACGTGGATCGGCGCAATAGCTGCGGATCCACGTGTTTTGTCGGAATCGTGGCCAAATCCGACAGGTTTTAACCCCACCGACGCTTCAGCCACTATAACACCTCCGGGTGGAGGCCCCATTCCCCCGGGTGCAAGTCTGCTGAGGAAAACCGCTTCCCAGTTGTCTACTCCCGGAATGAAAATCGCCGACAACGCCATGGTGTGTTTTTCCACCCAGAGGAGAATTCTTGACACCTCTGACATTGCGGCTCTGCTTTTCGTTCTGCCCTGTCGGTTTATGTAAGTCACCGCTGTCACAATGTCCGACTGTACTTGAATGGCCTGATTCTGAAGAAGAGATGAGGCCTGCAGAAGGGCGTTGTAGATATCCCTGAGTTCCAGGATGTTTATTGGAAGAACACTTTCCTGACTTGACCATCTTCCTTGAAACTGCACCCCCTGGGTGACTGCTCCCCAACCTCAGAGGCTTGCATCTGTGGTCAAAAGAATCCAGTTCTGAATACCGAACCTTCAACCCTTCACTAGGTGAGAAGTTTGTAGTCACCACAGGAGGGAGATCCTGGCTTTTGGTGGCAGACGAATCCTCTGATGCATGGGAAGATGCGATCCGGACCATTTGTCTAACAGATCCAGCTGGAAGGTCCTCGCATGAAACCTTCCGAACTGAATTGCTTCGTAAGAAGCCACCATTTTCCCCAGAGGGCGGATGCACAGATATACTGAGATTCGGGTCAGCTTCAAGACAGCCTGAACCATCGACTGGATCATCATTGCTTTTTCCAAGGAAAGGAACACTCTCTGAGACTCTGTTTCCAGCATCATTCCCAGGAAATTAAGCTTCTGCGTTGGTTCTAGGCAAGACTTTTGTAGGTTCAAAATCCACCCATGATCCAGGAGTAATTTGGTCGTGAAACCAATGTTCTCCAACAACTGCTCCCTGGACACAGCCTTTATAAGAAGATTGTCCAGGTAAGGAATTACGTTCACTCCCTGAATCCACCCACATGCTATAGTGGGTCTTCTGGGCCACACCTGCAGCTGTATACAAAAATTTGAGTGTAGTCTCAATCTTACGATCAGCTGTATCCTTTAGGGAAGCTGCACCAGGCACAGGTAGTACTATTTTACGTGAGAGCCTGAAGACTGATGTATCCACTATCGGTGGATTTTCCCATTTTTTCCTATCCTCAGGAGGAACAGGAAAAGATGATAATAACCGCCTAGGAATTTGAAATTTCTTATCTGGATTAACCCATGGTTCTTTGAACAGGGTATTTAGGGGGTCATTCTGACCCGATCGCATGCAGCAGTTTTTCGCAGCGTAGCGATCGGGTCAGTACTGCGCATGGCCGTCCGTCGCTGCACTACGATCGCCTCTGCCTGATTGACAGGCAGAGGCGGTCAATGGGCGGGAGGGGGTGAAACGGCAGCGTTTGGCCGCCGTTCCGTGGGCGCAATCCAGCCAACGCAGGCGTGGCCAGACCGTGCAGGGAGTGGCCCGCAGCGGCTGCCGGGGAGCTACTCTTGAAATGTAAAAGGCATCGCCGCTATGGGATGCCCGTGCACTTCTGCCGGGGGGAAAAAGGGGGGCGGTACTGACATGCAGGGCAGCCTAGCCCTGTGCCGGGCATCCCCCCGCATGTCTGAGTTCATGATCGTAGCTGTGCTAAATTTAGCACAGCTACGATCAACTTGGAACTAAAGTGTGCAGCCACACACTACATAAATCTGCTAGGTCACTCAAAATGTTGATAATTTCTCTGACAATTATTTTACCAGTGTCATACCCAGGATTAGAACCCACAACCTATTACACAGGGAACAGGAATATTACTGATGGAGTTATTTGCTCCATGTATCGGAAGCATGAGAATGCTAACTATATGAAGTTAAGTGTAATTGTCAGAGAAGTAACTTCATATAAGGAGATTTATGGTACATTTACCATAGTTAAATCTTTCTGCGAGGTACACTGGATTCCATAGGGAAAAACATCGGGGGTGTAGAGTTGGATCTTGATCCGAGGCACCAACAGGCTATAGCTTTAACTGTTCCCAGCATTGCACTGCCTCCTCTATAACCCCGCCTCCAGGCACTGGAGCTCAGTTTCGATAACCAGTCCAAGGCAGTAGCAGGCAAAAGAGACGGTAGATGTTAGTCACATAGAACCACATTCTCACGACAGGAGAAGGGACTAGCGTCTAATGCCACACAAACCCAAAGAAGCTAAGTGCGTCAGGGTGGGCGCCCTGTGGAATCCAGTGTACCTTGCAGAAAGAGATTTAACTATGGTAAGTCTACCATAAATCTCCTTTTCTACAGCGGGGTACACTGGTATTCCACAAGGAATAACTCCGCGGATGTCCTAAAGCAGTTCCTCATGGGAGGGGTTGCAGTGTAGCGGGCACAAGAACCCGGTGTCCAAAGGAAGCAGCATGGGACACGGAAGTATCAAAGGCATTGAACCTGATGAACATGTTCACTAAGGGCCACGTAGCCACCTTGAACAACTGTTCAGCGTACGGGCCACAGCGGGCCGCCCAAGAAGGTCCAACAGACCGAGTAGAATGGTCTTTCATAGCAGCAGGAGCTGGGAGACCAGCCAGCGCATAGGCTTGTGCAATCACCTTCCTAATCCATCTGGCCAAGGTCTGCTTATTCGCAGGCCAGCCACGTTTGTGAAAACCAAAAAGTACAAAAAAGGGATCTGACCTCCTGAGGGAGGCAGTCCTCTCTACGTAAATATGGAGAGCCAGTACCACATCCAAAGACCTGGTTTGTCCTCCAAAGAGCGAAGAGATAAAGGCTGGAACCACAATCTCTTGGTTAAGATGAAAAGATGATAGCACCTTAGGTAGATATGCAGGACGAGTTCAAAGAACTGCCCGGTCACGGTGAAAAATCAGAAAGGGTGGACGTCATGACAAAGCGCTTAAGTCCGACACCCTTCTAGCCGAGGTAATTAGCAGCAGAAACACGACCTTAAGCGTAAGATGTCTAAGGTCCATAGACTCAAGAGGTTCAAATGGAGACTCTTAGAGGGCATTCAAAACAGACAGATCCCATGGGGCCACCGGAGGGACATAGGGTGTTTCACGGATTCAGCCTCCCTGAGTGAAAGTATGAATGTCAGGGAGAGAAGCACACCGACAAGGTAGAAATATGAACCTTGAGGGAGGCCAGACGAAGACCTAAGTCCAGACCCTGTTGCAGAGAAGCCAAAAGTCTGGAAGTTTTGAAAGTACATGCATCATAATTCTTAGCAGCACACCAGGTGAAGTAAGAATTCCAGACCCTATGATAAATCCGCACAGAAGCCGGTTTACGGGCTTTCAGCATAGTTTGAATAACCGCCTCAGAGAATCCCTTGGCCCACAGGAGTGGAGCTTCAAGAGCCACGCCATCAAAGCCAGTCTGGCCAGGTCCGTGTAGACACAAGGGCCCTGAACGAGGAGGTCTGGGCATTGAGGAAGTAGAAGAGGACGCTCTATCGAGAGACCCTGCAGGTCTGAGAACCAATGCCGTCTTGGCCACGCTGGAGCGACTAGAAGTAGTATTCCTCTTTCTTGCTTGAACTTCCGTAGTACCCTGGGCAGTAGTGACACTGGAGGAAAAACGTATGGCCGCCGAAAGCTCCATGGAATTACCAGTGCGTCCACGAATGCTGCTTGAGGATCCCTTGTCTTTGATCCGAAGACCGGACCTTGTGATTGTGTCGAGACGCCATCAGGTCTACATCTGGTAGGCCCCACCTGTCCACTAGGAGTTGAAAGACCTCTGGATGAAGACTCCGCTCTACGGCATGAACGTCCTGATGACTGAGGAAATCCGCTTCCCAGTTGAGGACTCCGGGAATGAACACTGCCAATATTGCTGGAACGCCCAACGTAGGATCTTTGATACTTCCAGCATTGCCCTGCGCCTTCAAGTGCCACCTTGATGATTTATGCACGCCACCGTGGTGGCGTTGTCTGATTGTACTTGAACAGGCCTGTTCTGTACTAGAGGCAGGGCCAGTGTCAATGCACTGAACACTGCCCGCAATTCCAGAATGTTTATCGGGTGGAGAGATTCCTCCCTGGTCCACCGACCTTGGAGAGACTGTTGCTCCAACACCGTGCCCCAACCCCACTGACCGGCATCTGTTGTCAGGACCCAGTTGGAGATCCATAAGGGATGGCCCCTGCTCAACTGTTGGTCCTGTAGCCACCAGCTGAGTGACAGACGAACCTTCGGAGTCAAGGAGATCATTTGCGACCTGATCCGATGAGGCAGGCCATGCCACTTGGAAAGTATTAACCTCTGCAGAGGGTGGGAATGAAATTGAGCATACTCTACCATGTTGAAAGCCAACACCATGAGGCCTAGTACTTGCATCGCTGAGTGTATCGACACTCTTGGGCGAGAGAGGAAATATCTGATCCTGTCCTGAAGTTTCAGGACTTTAACTGGAGACAAAAACAATCATTGGTTGCGTGTGTCCAGTAGCGCCCCCAGGTGCATCATGCTCCGAGCAGGGACCAGCGAGGACGTTTTCCAGTTGATGAGCCACCCGTGGGCTTGTAGGAATTGGACCGTCAGGTCCAGATGACTGAGGAGAACCTCTTGGGAGTTTGCCAGGATCAGCAAGTCGTCCAGATATGGCAGGATCCTGATTCCCTGATGGTGAAGAAGATCTGTGATCACGACCATGACCTTGGTGAAGATCCGAGGTGCCGTAGCCAATCCAAAAGGCAGTGTCTGGAACTGATAATGTAGGTTGCCAATAGCAAACCGTAGTTATTGCTGATGCGACATGGCAATAGGAATGTGCAGGTAAGCATCCTGTATGTCCGGGGATAACATATAGTCTTCAGGTTCCATGGCCAGTACAATAGAGTGCAGAGTTTCCATACCGAATCACAAATTTGTTTAATGATTTGAGGTTGAGTATAGGCCAGAAGGACCCATTCGGCTTCGGAACTAGAAACAGGGTCGAATAGTATCCCCTGCCTCTCTGAGACAGAGGTACCGGCACTTCCACTCCTGAATCCAACCAAGTGTAGAGCTTTTGCAGGTTTAACTGTTGTGCAAAACTGGTGAGGGGGACGTCTCTTGAAAGGGATTGCGTACCCGTGAGAGACAACTTCCTGCACCCAGGCATCTGAAGTGGTCTCTAACCATGCCTGGGCGAACTGCAGAAGTCGGCCTCCCACCTCTTCATGCTGCAGGCATGTCCTGTTTGGAAGCAGGCTGACGGGTGGCCTAAGATTGCTTAGACTTGGGCTTGGTGGTTTTGGAAGGACAAGCCTGTCTCGGATATGCCTGACCATTTGCTTTACCTGGTGGACGAAAGGAACGAAAAGTGGTACTCTTCGCCTTCGGAGCAGAAGGATTATGGGAGAAATGCAGTCTTGGCTGTTGCCAAATCAGTCACGATCTTTTTCAGATCCTCCACAAATAGTATATCCCCCTTAAAAGGGAGCACCTCCAAGGACCTTAACCACAAAATCCGGCGAGCCAGGATAGACGTAGTAGACGCCTTGGCCGCCATTACACCGGCATCAGAGGCCGCCTCCTGAATATAGTGAGAGGCTGTGGTAGTATACAACAGATGAAATACCGACACCGGAATCCCGACCAGCACAATCCCGATAGGGGTGGCAAGCGGAACGCAGCCCCTTGCAGGCTCGCTGCGCTCGCCACACTAATTTATTCTCCCTCTATGGATGTCGTGGACACCCACGGAGGGAGAATATGTCGGGATTGTGCCAGTCGGGATTCCGGTGTCGGTATTTCGACCGCCGGGACTCTTGACCGCATCCCCGACAGATATTGTCTGGCAGTGTCAGAAAAATTTAGATGTAGCTCATCCTAAATTGCCTGAACTCATGCTTCAATAGCTTTTGCAGCCCAAGAGGCTGCCATAGTGGGTGTATGTACAGCACCAGTAAGTGTGTAGGTAGACTTCAGGCATCCCTCTACACGCTTATCCGTCGGTTTCATCAGTGAAGTGACAGTTGTGACAGGCAGAGTAGAATACACCACTAGACGGGCGACATGAGAGTCCACCGGCGGTGGAGTTTCCCACTTGTTACTCAGGGGGCATAAGTCGTGTTACAAGCGTAGTCAGCATATTTGAAAATGCAGCCAAAAGGTGGATCCTGAGTTGCCACAGGAGCTGCGGGCAGACTGGAAGGCGCAGAGCACCCAGTACCTAAACTCTCAGCTGAAATCCTTTCCTCAGGTAAATCCGTGGCGCCAGCACTGCATGATGCAGGAGCGTCTGCGGATTTCCTGCCCTGTGTAGCATACATTACTGGGAATGTAGTCTTAGGGCGTAACAGTACAATATAGCCAGACAAAACACAATACCTGACAAAACCCCCCTGTGTTATGTGACCGCAAATGCAGAGCACACACAGAGGATTTAAGCGGTATGAGGTGACAAACTCACAGTGAAAAATACAAAACAGTATATCAGTATATCCCAGGGTACAGAATATAGTGATAGCAATGTGTGTGATACACAGAATAGAAACCACACAGCAGCTATAGACACACACAATCACATGTACAATGCAGAAATTATTACATATAACCAATAAAACTGCACTGGACTAGTAATACTACATATAGAGATGTATGTATACAGATATAACAATGCACAGTAAACACTGGATGTATATCACAGAATACTTGTACTAAATATTCATATAGTAGTGCACTTGTTTTTTACTAATGCTGTCTAAACGACATATTGAATACTTAAGTATCCTGTAAAGCGCTGATAAGGCAGGCGGCTTTATAGAGGAGACAGTGCCCAGCAGTCCCAGGATCAGCGCAGCTATGTGAAATGGTGCCCAAACGCTGACAGGGAGTGAGGGAGAGAGAGAAATGCAGCTTCAGGACGAGAACACATACTGTAGATGTCGCCTGAAGCTGGGGGAGGGTCTACAGGTCAGCGCCTTATACCCTCTGCAGAACTTCACCACCGGGTACTATGGAGCCTATAAACAAACAGATATTTGTAAATCTGACCTGTGCTCCCTGCCCTGGTGGATATAGTGGAGTCCCTGCACGGCCACAGTGTCCACGCCAGCGGCGCGGTCTGTCTCCTGGGACCGCAATTTACCGGCAGATCCCACCTGGTGGACCCTCTTACCTCCTTCCTGAAGTGCGGCCACGCGATCCAGGAGAGCGTCAGCGGTGTGTGCCTGAAGTCCGATGCGCCTCCGCTGCAAGTACCCGGGAACCAGGCCACGGGAGTATGCAGCGCTGCTGGGGGAGGTGATGGAGCTGCAGTACAGAATGTCAGACTGACATAAATAGTGCTGCAGCCCTTGAAGTCTTCTAAAAAAGATCTTTTCAGGGCTGCCTAGCGCAGTCCCACCAACTTAACTGAGCTCTAGTGCCTGGAGGCAGGGTTACAGAGGAGGCGGTGCAATGCATCCTGGGAACAGTCAAAGCTTTAGCCTGTTGGTGCCTCGGATCAAGATCCAACTCTAAACCCTGATGTTATTCCCTGTGGGGGTGTAGTACGGCTGACCGGCGGTCAGGAGACAGCCGGTCAGCTTACCGACGCCGGGATCCCGGCGGGGAGGGATGAGTGCAGCAAGCCCCTTGCGGGCTCGCTCCGCTCGCCACGCACGCATGCCGACCATCGGGATAGTGAGCCGTCGGGATGGTGGAGGAGGTCATGTGACTGTCGGTCAGCTGACCGGCGGTCACATGAATACCACCCCCCTGTGGACCCCGCTGCAGAAAGCTAGAATTCTCAGGCTTCCAATACAAGAGCAAATAGCTCCATTAGTAAGGTGACTGCTTCCAGTGTAATAGGTCGTGGGTTCTAACCCTGGATATGACACTTTTAAAATAAGAATTTACTCACCGGTAATTCTGTTTCTCGTAGTCCGTAGTGGATGCTGGGAACTCCGTAAGGACCATGGGGGGAATAGCGGGCTCCGAAGGAGGCTGGGCACTCTAGAAAGATCTTAGACTACCTGGTGTGCACTGGCTCCTCCCACTATGACCCTCCTCCAAGCCTCAGTTAGGTACTGTGCCCGGACGAGCGTACACAATAAGGAAGGATTTTGAATCCCGGGTAAGACTCATACCAGCCACACCAATCACACCGAACAACTCGTGATATGAAACCCAGTTAACAGTATGAAACGATAGAGCCTCTCAACAGACGGCTCAACAATAACCCGATTTAGTTAACAATAACTATGTACAAGTATTGCAGATAGACCGCACTTGGGATGGGCGCCCAGCATCCACTACGGACTACGAGAAACAGAATTACCGGTGAGTAAATTCTTATTTTCTCTAACGTCCTAGTGGATGCTGGGAACTCCGTAAGGACCATGGGGATTATACCAAAGCTCCCAAACGGGCGGGAGAGTGCGGATGACTCTGCAGCACCGAATGAGAGAACTCCAGGTCCTCCTCAGCCAGGGTATCAAATTTATAGAATTTTGCAAACGTGTTTGCCCCTGACCAAGTAGCTGCTCGGCAAAGTTGTAAAGCCGAGACCCCTCGGGCAGCCGCCCAAGATGAGCCCACCTTCCTTGTGGAATGGGCATTGACAGATTTAGGCTGTGGCAGGCCTGCCACAGTATGTGCAAGCTGAATTGTACTACAAATCCAACGAGCAATAGTCTGCTTAGAAGCAGGAGCACCCAGCTTGTTGGGTGCATATAGGATAAACAGCGAGTCAGATTTTCTGACTCCAGCCGTCCTGGAAACATATATTTGCAGGGCCCTGACAACGTCTAGCAACTTGGAGTCCTCCAAATCCTTAGTAGCCGCAGGCACCACAATAGGCTGGTTCAGGTGAAACGCTGACACCACCTTAGGGAGAAACTGGGGACGAGTCCTCAATTCTGCCCTATCCATATGAAAAATCAGATAAGGGCTTTTACATGATAAAGCCGCCAATTCTGACACTCGCCTGGCTGATGCCAAGGCCAATAACATGACCACTTTCCACGTGAGATATTTCAGATCCACGGTTTTTAGTGGCTCAAACCAATGTGATTTCAAGAAATTCAACATCACGTTGAGATCCCACGGTGCCACAGGAGGCACAAATGGGGGCTGAATATGCAGCACTCCTTTCACAAATGTCTGAACTTCAGGTACTGAAGCTAGTTCCTTTTGAAAGAAAATCGACAGAGCCGAGATCTGTACTTTAATGGAGCCTAGTTTTAGGCCCATATTCACTCCTGCTTGCAGGAAATGTAGAAATCGACCCAGTTGAAATTCCTCTGTTGGGCCCTTTTTGGCCTCGCACCATGCAACATATTTCCGCCATATGCGGTGATAATGTTTTGCCGTAACATCTTTCCTGGCTTTAATAAGCGTAGGAATGACTTCCTCCGGAATGCCCTTTTCCTTCAGGATCCGGCGTTCAACCGCCATGCCGTCAAACGCAGCCGCGGTAAGTCTTGGAACAGGCAGGGGCCCTGCTGTAGCAGGTCCTGTCTGAGCGGCAGGGACCAAGGGTCCTCTGAGATCATCTCTTGAAGTTCCGGGTACCACGCTCTTCTTGGCCAATCCGGAACCACGAGAATTGTGTTTACTCCTCGCTTTCTTATTATTCTCAGTACCTTTGGTATGAGAGGTAGAGGAGGGAACACATATACTGACCGGTACACCCACGGTGTCACTAGGGCGTCCACCGCTATCGCCTGAGGGTCTCTTGACCTGGCGCAATACTTCTCTAGTTTTTTGTTTATGCGGGACGCCATCATGTCCACCTGTGGACGACCCCATTGATTTACAATCATTTTGAAGACTTCTGGATGAAGTCCCCACTCTCCCGGGTGGAGGTCGTGCCTGCTGAGAAAGTCTGCTTCCCAGTTGTCCACTCCCGGGATGAACACTGCTGACAGTGCTAGTACATGATTCTCCGCCCATCGGAGAATTTTTGTGGCTTCTGCCATCGCTGTCCTGCTTCTTGTGCCGCCTTGTCGATTCACATGGGCGACTGCCGTGATGTTGTCTGACTGGATCAGCACCGGCTGGTGTAGAAGCAGGGATTTTGCTTGACTTAGGGCATTGTAAATGGCCCTTAGTTCCAGAATATTTATGTGAAGGGCAGTCTCCTGACTTGACCATAGTCCCTGGAAATTTCTTCCCTTTGTGACTGCCCCCCAGCCCCGTAGGCTGGCATCCGTGGTCACCAGGACCCAGTCCTGTATGCCGAATCTGCGGCCCTCCAGAAGATGAGCACTGTTCAGCCACCACAGAAGAGACACCCTGGTTCGTGGAGACAGGGTTATTAAACGATGCATCTGAAGATGCGATCCGGACCACTTGTCCAACAGGTTCCACTGAAAGATTCTGGCATGGAACCTGCCGAATGGAATTGCTTCGTAAGAAGCTACCATCTTTCCCAGGACCCGCGTGCAGTGATGCACCGATACCTGTTTTGGTTTTAGGAGGTCTCTGACTAGAGAAGACAACTCCCTGGCTTTCTCCTCCGGGAGAAACACTTTTTTCTGGGCCGTGTCCAGAATCATTCCCAGGAACATTAGACGTGTCGTGGGGACCAGCTGTGACTTTGGGATATTCAGAATCCAACCGTGCTGGCTCAGCACTTCCTGAGATAGTGCTACTCCCACTAACAACTGTTCCTTGGATCGTGCCTTTATTAGGAGATCGTCCAAGTATGGGATAATTAAAACTCCCTTTTTTCGAAGGAGTATCATCATTTCCGCCATAACCTTGGTAAATACCCTCGGTGCCGTGGAGAGTCCAAACGGCAGCGTCTGGAATTGGTAATGGCAATCCTGTACCACAAATCTGAGGTACTCCTGGTGAGAATTGTAAATGGGGACATGCAGGTAAGCATCCTTGATGTCCAGGGATACCATGTAATCCCCCTCGTCCAGGCTTGCAATAACCGCCCTGAGCGATTCCATCTTGAACTTGAATTTTTTTATGTATGTGTTCAAGGACTTCAAATTTAGAATGGGTCTCACCGAACCGTCCGGTTTCGGTACCACAAATAGTGTGGAATAGTAACCCCGGCCTTGTTGAAGTAGGGGTACCTTGATTATCACCTGCTGGGAATACAGCTTGTGAATTGCCGCTAGCACTGCCTCCCTGTCTGAGGGAGCAATCGGCAAGGCGGATTTTAGGAAACGGCGGGGTGGAATCGCCTCGAATTCCAGCCTGTATCCCTGAGATACTATTTGAAGGATCCAGGGATCTACCTGTGAGCGAACCCACTGATCGCTGAAATTCCTGAGGCGGGCCCCCACCGTACCTGGCTCCGCTTGTGAAGCCCCACCGTCATGCGGCGGACTTGGAAGAGGAAGCGGGGGAGGACTTTTGTTCCTGGGAACCTGCTGTTTGCTGCAGCCTTTTTCCCCTGCCTCTGCCTCTAGACAGAAAAGACCCTCCTTTTCCCCGCTTATTTTTCTGGGATCGAAAGGACTGAACCTGATAAAATGGCGCCTTCTTAGGCTGTGAGGGGACATGGGGTAAAAATGCTGACTTCCCAGACGTTGCTGTGGAAACTAGGTCGGAGAGACCATCCCCAAATAATTCCTCCCCTTTATAAGGCAAAACTTCCATGTGCCTTTTGGAATCTGCATCTCCAGTCCACTGGCGAGTCCATAAGCATCTCCTAGCAGAGATAGATAGTGCACTTACTTTAGATGCCAGCCGGCAGATTTCCCTCTGTGCATCTCTCATGTATAAGACTGAGTCTTTGATATGGTCAATTGTTAACAGGATCGTGTCTCTGTCTAGTGTGTCAATATTTTCTGACAGGTTATCTGACCATGCAGCGGCAGCACTGCACATCCAAGCTGACGCAATTGCTGGTCTGAGTATAATGCCTGAGTGTGTATATACAGACTTCAGGATCGCCTCCTGCCTTCTATCAGCAGGTTCCTTAAGGGCGGCCGTATCCTGGGACGGTAGTGCCACCTTTTTTGACAAACGTGTGAGCGCTTTATCCACCCTCGGGGGTGTTTCCCAACGTAACCTATCCTCTGGCGGGAAAGGGAACGCCATTAGTAATTTCTTAGGAATCACCAATTTCTTATCAGGGGAAGCCCACGCTTCTTCACACACTTCATTTAATTCATCTGACGGGGGAAAAACTACAGGTAGTTTTTTCTCCCCAAACATAATACCCTTTTTTGTGGTACCTGGATGTAAATCAGAAATATTTAACACCTCTTTCATTGCCTCAATCATGCAGCGAATGGCCTTAACGGGCATTAAATTTGACTCATCGTCGTCGACACTGGCGTCAGTATCCGTGTCGACATCTACTTGTGCCACCTGAGATAACGGGCGTTTTAGAGCCCCTGATGACTTTTGAGACCCTTGGACCGGCACGAGCTGAAGACTCGGCTGTCCCACAGTCGGCATGTCGTCAAATTTTTTATGTAAGGAGTCTATACGTGCACTCATTTCTTGCCATAATACCATCCACTCCGGTGTCTGCCCCGCAGGGGGTGACATCTCTGCTAAAGGCATCTGCTCCCCCTCCACATCATTATCCTCCTCAAACATGTCGACACAGCCGTACCGACACACTCCACACACACAGGGAATGCTCAAATAGAGGACAGGACCCACAAAAGCCCTTTGGGGGGACAGAGTAAGAGTATGCCAGCACACACCAGAGCGCTATATATATACAGGGACTAACTGAGTTATGTCCCTAATAGCTGCTTATACTGTATACAGTGCCAATTTAGTGCCCCCCCTCTCTTTTTCCCTCTTACTGTATTGTAGAAATGCAGGGAAGAGCCAGGGAGCTTCCTTCCAGCCGAGCTGTGAGGGAAAAATGGCGCCAGTGTGCTGAGGAGATAGGCTCCGCCCCTTTTTCGCGGCCTATTCTCCCGCTTATTTTGGGATTCTGGCAGGGGTATTTACCTCATATATAGCCCCAGGGGCTATATATTGAGGTATTTTAGCCAGCCAAGGTGTTTTTATTGCTGCCTCAGAGCGCCCCCCCCCAGCGCTCTGCACCCTCAGTGACCGGAGTGTGAAGTGTGTATGAGGAGCAATGGCGCACAGCTGCAGTGCTGTGCGCTACCTTGGTGAAGACAGGATGTCTTCATGCCGCCGATTTTCCGGACCATCTTCCTGCTTCTGGCTCTGTAAGGGGGACGGCGGCGCGGCTCCGGGACCGAACATCAAGGCTGGGCCTGCGGTCGATCCCTCTGGAGCTAATGGTGTCCAGTAGCCTAAGAAGCCCAATCCGGCTGCAAGCAGGCGAGTTCGCTTCTTCTCCCCTTAGTCCCTCGCTGCAGTGAGCCTGTTGCCAGCAGGTCTCACTGAAAAAAAAAAAAAAAATTCTAAGACTATAACTTTCTAAGAGCTCAGGAGAGCCCCTAGTGTGCATCCAACCTCGGCCGGGCACGAAATCTAACTGAGGCTTGGAGGAGGGTCATAGTGGGAGGAGCCAGTGCACACCAGGTAGTCTAAGATCTTTCTAGAGTGCCCAGCCTCCTTCGGAGCCCGCTATTCCCCCCATGGTCCTTACGGAGTTCCCAGCATCCACTAGGACGTTAGAGAAAATGTGCATCTACACTGCTCAAAAAAGTAAAGGGAACACTTAAACAGCACATCCTAGATCTGAATGAATGAAATATTCTTATTAAATACTTTGTTCTTTACATAGTTGAAAGTGCTGACAACAAAATCACACAAAAATTATCAATGGAAAATAAGAATTTACTTACCGATAATTCTATTTCTCGTAGTCCGTAGTGGATGCTGGGAACTCCGTAAGGACCATGGGGAATAGCGGCTCCGCAGGAGACTGGGCACAAAAGTAAAAGCTTTAGGACTACCTGGTGTGCACTGGCTCCTCCCCCTATGACCCTCCTCCAAGCCTCAGTTAGGATACTGTGCCCGGACGAGCGTACACAATAAGGAAGGATATTGAATCCCGGGTAAGACTCATACCAGCCACACCAATCACACCGTACAACCTGTGATCTGAACCCAGTTAACAGCATGATAACAGAGGAGCCTCCGAAAAGATGGCTCACAACAATAATAACCCGATTTTTGTAACAATAACTATGTACAAGTATTGCAGACAATCCGCACTTGGGATGGGCGCCCAGCATCCACTACGGACTACGAGAAATAGAATTATCGGTAAGTAAATTCTTATTTTCTCTGACGTCCTAGTGGATGCTGGGAACTCCGTAAGGACCATGGGGATTATACCAAAGCTCCCAAACGGGCGGGAGAGTGCGGATGACTCTGCAGCACCGAATGAGAGAACTCCAGGTCCTCCTCAGCCAGGGTATCAAATTTGTAGAATTTAGCAAACGTGTTTGCCCCTGACCAAGTAGCTGCTTGGCAAAGTTGTATAGCCGAGACCCCTCGGGCAGCCGCCCAAGATGAGCCCACTTTCCTTGTGGAATGGGCTTGTACAGATTTTGGCTGTGGCAGGCCTGCCACAGAATGTGCAAGCTGAATTGTACTACAAATCCAACGAGCAATAGTCTGCTTAGAAGCAGGAGCACCCAGCTTGTTGGGTGCATACAGGATAAACAGCGAGTCAGATTTTCTGACTCCAGCCGTCCTGGAAACATATATTTTCAGGGCCCTGACTACGTCCAGCAACTTGGAGTCCTTCAAGTCCCTAGTAGCCGCAGGCACCACAATAGGCTGGTTCAAGTGAAATGCTGAAACCACCTTAGGGAGAAATTGAGGACGAGTCCTCAATTCTGCCCTGTCCGTATGAAAAATTAGGTAAGGGCTTTTATAGGATAAAGCCGCCAATTCTGAGACACGCCTGGCTGAAGCCAGGGCTAACAGCATTACCACCTTCCATGTGAGATATTTTAAGTCCACAGTGGAAAGTGGTTCAAACCAATGTGATTTTAGGAACCCCAAAACTACATTGAGATCCCAAGGTGCCACTGGAGGCACAAAAGGAGGTTGTATATGCAGTACCCCCTTGACAAACGTCTGTACTTCAGGAACTGAAGCCAGTTCTTTTTGGAAGAAAATCGACAGGGCCGAAATTTGAACCTTAATGGACCCTAATTTTAGGCCCATAGACAGTCCTGTTTGCAGGAAATGCAGGAAACGACCCAGTTGAAATTCCTCTGTAGGGGCCTTCCTGGCCTCGCACCACGCAACATATTTACGCCAAATACGGTGATAATGTTGTACGGTTACATCCTTCCTGGCTTTGATCAGGGTAGGGATGACTTCATCCGGAATGCCTTTTTCCTTCAGGATCCGGCGTTCAACCGCCATGCCGTCAAACGCAGCCGCGGTAAGTCTTGGAACAGACAGGGTCCCTGCTGGAGCAGGTCCTTTCTTAGAAGTAGAGGCCACGGGTCCTCTGTGAGCATCTCTTGAAGTTCTGGGTACCAAGTCCTTCTTGGCCAATCCGGAGCCACGAGTATAGTCCTTACTCCTCTCCTTCTTATGAGCCTCAGTACCTTGGGTATGAGAGGCAGAGGAGGGAACACATACACTGACTGGTACACCCATGGTGTTACCAGAGCGTCCACAGCTATTGCCTGAGGGTCCCTCGACCTGGCGCAATACCTGTCTAGTTTTTTGTTGAGGCGGAACGCCATCATGTCCACCTTTGGTTTTTCCCAACGGTTCACAATCATGTGGAAGACTTCTGGGTGAAGTCCCCACTCCCCCGGGTGGAGGTCGTGTCTGCTGAGGAAGTCTGCTTCCCAGTTGTCCACTCCCGGAATGAACACTGCTGCCAGTGCTATCACATGATTTTCTGCCCAGCGAAGAATCCTTGCAACTTCTGTCATTGCCCTCCTGCTTCTTGTGCCGCCCTGTCTGTTTACGTGGGCGACTGCCGTGATGTTGTCCGACTGGATCAGCACCGGCTGACCTTGAAGCAGAGGTCTTGCTAGGCTCAGAGCATTGTAGATGGCTCTTAGCTCCAGGATATTTATGTTAAGTGATGTCTCCAGGCTTGACCACAAGCCCTGGAAATTTCTTCCCTGTGTGACTGCTCCCCAGCCTCTCAGGCTGGCATCTGTGGTCACCAGGACCCAGTCCTGAATGCCGAATCTGCGGCCCTCTAGAAGATGAGCACTCTGCAACCACCACAGGAGAGACACTCTTGTCCTTGGAGACAAGATTATCCGCTGATGCATCTGAAGATGCGATCCGGACCATTTGTCTAGCAGATCCCACTGGAAGGTTCTTGCGTGGAATCTGCCGAATGGGATTGCTTCGTAAGAAGCCACCATTTTTCCCAGAACCCTTGTGCATTGATGCACTGAGACTTGGCCTGGTTTTAGGAGCTTTCTTACTAGTTCGGATAACTCCCTGGCTTTCTCCTCCGGGAGAAACACCTTTTTCTGGACTGTGTCCAGGATCATCCCTAGGAATAGAAGTCGTGTCGTCGGGATCAGCTGCGATTTTGGAATAATGAGAATCCAACCGTGCTGGCGCAGCACTATCTGAGATAGTGCTACCCCGACTTCCAACTGTTCCCTGGATCTTGCCCTTATCAGGAGATCGTCCAAGTAAGGGATAACTAAAACTCCCTTCTTTCGAAGGAGTATCATCATTTCGGCCATTACCTTGGTAAAGACCCGGGGTGCCGTGGACAATCCAAACGGCAGCGTCTGAAACTGATAGTGACAGTTCTGTACCACAAACCTGAGGTACCCTTGGTGAGAAGGGTAAATTGTAGTGATGAGCGGATTCGGTTTTACTCGGTTTTACTCGGTTCTCAAAAACGGCATCTTATTGGCTCACGGATGTCACGTGTTTTGGATAGCCAATAAGATGCCGTTTTGAGAACCGAGTAAAACCGAGTAAAACCGAACCTCGCTCATCACTAGTAAATTGGGACGTGCAGGTAAGCATCTTTGATGTCCAGAGACACCATATAGTCCCCTTCCTCTAGGTTTGCAATCACTGCTCTGAGTGACTCCATCTTGAATTTGAACCTTTGTATGTAAGTGTTCAAGGATTTCAGGTTTAAAATTGGTCTCACCGAGCCGTCCGGCTTCGGTACCACAAATAGTGTGGAATAGTACCCCTTTCCCTGTTGTAGGAGGGGTACCTTGATTATCACCTGCTGGGAATACAGCTTGTGAATGGCTTCCAATACTGCCTCCCTGTCTGAGGGAGACGTCGGTAAAGCAGACTTTAGAAAACGGCGAGGGGGAGACGTCTCGAATTCCAATTTGTACCCCTGAGATACCACCTGAAGGATCCAGGGGTCCACTTGCGAGTGGGCCCACTGCGCACTGAACTTCTTGAGACGGGCCCCCACCGTGCCTGAGTCTGCTTGTAAAGCCCCAGCGTCATGCTGAGGACTTTGCGGAGGCGGGAGAGGGTTTTTGTTCCTGGGAACTGGCTGTTTGTTGCAGCCTTTTTCCTCTCCCTCTGCCACGGGGCAGAAATGAGGCGCCTTTTGCCCGCTTGCCCTTATGGGGCCGAAAGGACTGCGCCTGATAATATGGCGTCTTCTTAGGTTGAGAAGCTACCTGGGGTAAAAATGTGGATTTTCCAGCAGTTGCCGTGGCTACCAGGTCTGATAGACCTACCCCAAATAACTCCTCCCCCTTATAAGGCAATACTTCCATGTGCCTTTTAGAATCCGCATCACCTGACCACTGCCGCGTCCATAAACCTCTTCTTGCAGAAATGGACAGCGCGCTAACTCTTGATGCCAGTCGGCAAATATCCCTCTGTGCATCACGCATATATAGAAATGCATCCTTCAAATGCTCTATAGTCAATAATATACTGTCCCTATCAAGGGTATCAATATTTTCAGTCAGGGAATCCGACCACGCCAGGCCCGCACTGCACATCCAGGCTGAGGCTATTGCTGGTCGCAGTATAACACCCGTGTGAGAGTATATACATTTTAGGATATTCTCCAGCTTTCTATCGGCAGGTTCCTTTAGGGCGGCCGTATCAGGAGAGGGTAGTGCTACCTGTTTAGACAAGCGTGTGAGCGCTTTATCCACCCTAGGGGGTGTTTCCCAACGTGCCCTATCCTCTGGCGGGAAAGGGTATGATGCCAATAACCTTTTAGGAATTATCAGTTTTTTATCGGGGGAAACCCACGCCTCATCACACACTTCATTTAATTCCTCGGATACAGGAAAAACTACAGGCAGTTTTTTCTCACCAAACATAATACCCTTCTTAGTGGTACTTGTATTATCAGATATATGCAATACATTTTTCATTGCTTCAATCATGTAACGTGTGGCCCTAGTGGAAGTCACGTTTGTCTCCTCATCATCGACACTGGAGTCAGTATCCGTGTCCGTGTCTGCCATTTGAGGTAACGGGCGTTTTAAAGCCCCTGATGGCGTTTGAGACCCTTGGACAGGCACAAGCTGATTAGCCGGCTGTCTCATGTCGTCAACTGTCTGTCGTAAGGAGCTGACACTGTCACGCAATTCCTTCCACAAGCTCATCCACTCAGGTGTCGACTCCCTAGGGGGTGACAACTGTATAATAGGCAATTGCTCCGCTTCCATCTCATTTTCCTCCTCAAACATGTCGACACAATCGTACCGACACACCGCACACACACAGGGAATGCTCTGATAGAGGACAGGACCCCACTAGCCCTTTGGGGAGACAGAGGGAGAGTATGCCAGCACACACCAGAGCGCTATATATATATACAGGAATACCACTATCAAGTGTGTTTTTCCTTTATAGCTGCTGTTATTATAAAACTGCGCCAAATAAGTGCCCCCCCTCTCTTTTTTACCCTTTTCTGTAGTGCAGGACTGCAGGGGAGAGTCAGGGAGACGTCCTTCCAGCGGAGCTGTGATGGAAAATGGCGCCCGTGTGCTGAGGAGATAGGCTCCGCCCCCTTCTCGGCGGCCTTTTCTCCCGCTTTTTTGGTAATTCTGGCAGGGGTTAAAATGCACCCATATAGCCCTTGGGGTTATATGTGGTGTATTTATGCCAGCCAAGGTGTTTTACATTGCTGCTCAGGGCGCCCCCCCCAGCGCCCTGCACCCTCAGTGACCGGAGTGTGAAGTGTGCTGAGTAACAATGGCGCACAGCTGCAGTGCTGTGCGCTACCTTGTTGAAGACTGATGTCTTCAGCCGCCGATTTTTCCGGACCTTTTCTTGCTTCTGGCTCTGTAAGGGGGCCGGCGGCGCGGCTCCGGGACCGAGCTCCGAGGCTGGGCCTGTGTTCGGTCCCTCTGGAGCTAATGGTGTCCAGTAGCCTAAGAAGCCCAATCCACTCTGCACGCAGGTGAGTTCGCTTCTTCTCCCCTTAGTCCCTCGATGCAGTGAGCCTGTTGCCAGCAGGTCTCACTGAAAATAAAAAACCTAAAACTAAACTTTTCACTAAGAAGCTCAGGAGAGCCCCTAGTGTGCACCCTTCTCGTTCGGGCACAAAAATCTAACTGAGGCTTGGAGGAGGGTCATAGGGGGAGGAGCCAGTGCACACCAGGTAGTCCTAAAGCTTTTACTTTTGTGCCCAGTCTCCTGCGGAGCCGCTATTCCCCATGGTCCTTACGGAGTTCCCAGCATCCACTAGGACGTCAGAGAAATCAAATTTATTAACCCATGGAGGTCTGGATTTGGAGTCACACTCAAAATTAAAGTGGAAAAACACACTACAGGCTGATCCAACTTTGATGTAATGTCCTTAAAACAAGTCAAAATGAGGCTCAGTAGTGTGTGTCGCCTCCACGTGCCTGTATGAACTCCCTACAATGCCTGGGCATGCTCCTGATGAGGTGGCAGATGGTCTCCTGAGGGATCTCCTCGCAGACCTGGACTAAAGCATCCGCCAACTCCTGGACAGTCTGTGGTGCAACGTGGCATTGGTGGATGGAGCGAGACATGATGTCCCAGATGTGCTCAATTGGATTCAGGTCTGGGGAACGGGCAGGCCAGTCCATAGCATCAATGCCTTCGTCTTGCAGGAACTGCTGACACACTCCAACCACATGAGGTCTAGCATTGTCTTGCAATAGGAGGAACCCAGGGCCAACCGCACCAGCATATGGTCTCACAAGGGGTCCGAGGATCTCATCTCGGTACCTAATGGCAGTCAGGCTACCTCTGGTGAGCACATGGAGGGCTGTGCGGCCCCCCAAAGAAATGCCACCCCACACCATTACTGATCCACTGCCAAACTGGTCATGCTGGAGGATGTTGCAGGCAGCAGAATGTTCTCCTTGGCGTCTCCAGACTCTGTCACATGTGCTCAGTGAGAACCTGCTTTCATCTGTGAAGAGCACAGGGCGCCAGTGGCAAATTTGCCAGTCTTGGTGTTCTCTGGCAAATGCCAAACGTCCTGCACAGTGTTGGCCTGTAAGCACAGCCCCCACCTGTGGACGTCGGGCCCTCATACCACCCTCATAAAGTCTGTTTCTGATCGTTTGGATAGACACATGCACATTTGTGGCTTGCTGGAGATCATTTTGCAGGGCTCTGGCAGTGCTCCTCCTGTTCCTACTTGCACAAAGGCGGGGGTAGCGGTCCTGCTGCTGGGTTGTTGCCCTCCTACGGCCTCCTCCACGTCTCCTGATGTACTGGCCTGTCTCCTGGTAGCGCCTCCATGCTCTGGACACTATGCTGACAGACACAGCAAACCTTCTTGCCACAGCTCGCATTGATGTGCCATCCTGGGATAAGCTGCACTACCTGAGCCACTTGTGTGGGTTGTAGACTCCGCCTCATGCTACCACTAGAGTGAAGGCACCGCCAGCTTTCAAAAGTGACCAAAACATCAGCCAGAATGCATAGGAGCTGAGAAGTGGTCTGTGGTCACCACCTGCAGAACAACTCCTTTATTGGGGGTGTCATGCTAATTGCTTATAATTTCCACCTGTTGTCTATTCCATTTGCACAACAGCATGTGAAATTGATTGTCAATCAGTGTTGCTTCCTAAGTGGACAGTTTGATTTCACAGAAGTATGACTGACTTGGAGTTACATTGTGTTGTTTAAGTGTTCCCTTTATTTTTTTGAGCAGTGTATAATAAAGAGGGTGTGACTTGTAAGGTGCAGGGACTAGTGGGGGAGGGGAGTCGGCATCAGAAGAGATAGTGGCGGAACGGGAGGAGAGGTGCCCCCTACAAAACAGGAGCTTGGCAGCAGCCGACTCCATTGCCTCCCACAGTAATGCCTCTGCCTCCAACCAAAGCACAATCTGTTTATATGTTGTTCACGTGTTTGTGTTAGTTTCCTCTGGGGTTCCACACTCCTAAAACATACTAATATAGGTTAATTTGCTTCTTACAAATAATAGGATTTTAATACCTACCGGTAAATCCTTTTCTCTTAGTCCGTAGAGGATGCTGGGGACTCCGTAAGGACCCTGGGGGTATAGACGGGATCCGCAGGAGACATGGGCACACTATAAGACTTTGAATGGGTGTGAACTGGCTCCTCCCTCTATACCCTCCTCCAGACCTCAGTTAGAAAACTGTGCCCAGGGAGACGGACATTTCGAGGAAAGAATTTATTGTTTAAACATGGTGAGTGTCGTACCAGCTCACACCACGAACATACCGCAGACCGCGGCATTCAATAGAATACCAGCCAACGGTATGAACAATACACAGCCACATGCTGAAAGAATATGTAACACAACCTGTGTGTCAACACAACCAATAATAAGACACCGCATGCCATGGCATGAAACACTTCAGCAACAGCCTGACAGAAAAGAAACACCACAAGAGTGTAACCATAACCAATATCTGCAGACACAGTACGCACTGGGACGGGCGCCCAGCATCCTCTACGGACTAAGAGAAAAGGATTTACCGGTAGGTATTAAAATCCTATTTTCTCATACGTCCTAGAGGATGCTGGGGACTCCGTAAGGACCATGGGGTTTATACCAAAGCTCCAGACCGGGCGGGAGAGTGCGGATGTCTCCGCAGCACCGATTGAGCAAACAAAAGGTCCCCATCAGCCAGGGTATCAAACTTGTAGAGGATAGCAAAAGTGTTTGAACCCGACCAAGTAGCCGCTCGGCAAAGTGGAATCGCCGAGACTCCTCGGGCATCCGCCCAAGAAGAGCCCATCTTCTTAGTAGAATGGGTCTCCACCGACTTCGGCAATGGCAATCCAGCCGTAGAACAAACACGCCGAATAGTATCACATATCAGCATGTAACAGACTGCATATACGCAGGTGCCCCAATCATGCTGGGAGCATACCGGACAAACAGAGCCTCTGTTTCCCCAATTCGAGCTAAATTTGGCGACCTAAAAATTCAAATCCCCGACTACATCGAGAGACTTTGAATCAGTTAATGCCTAAGTAACCACCGGCATCAAAATAGGCTGATTTCTGCGATACCCAAAAACCACTTTTAGCAGAACTATTATCCGAGTTCTCAATTCCTCTCTATCCACGTGGAAGATCAAACAGGGCTCTTGTGAGACAAAGCTGCCACTTCCGACACCCGCCTTGCGGACGCCAAAGCCAATAGCAAGATCACTTTCAAAGAGAGAAATTTTAACACAACCTTTCACAAAGGTTCCAATCAGGGCGACACAAGAAAACGCAACACCACGTCAAGGTCCCACGGTGTCAACGGGTACAAATGGAGGCAGGATGTGCAGTATTCCTTTCACGAAGGTCCGAACTTCCGGAAAGGTTGCCTGCACCCACACCTGCTTGCAAAACAATGTAGAAGAACGACCCAGCTGAAAGTCTTCCGAAATAGCCCTCTTGGATTCCCACCAAGACACATATATTCTCCAAGCACGATTGTAAGGCTTTGCCGTTACTTCTTTTCTAGCCTGAAGAAGTGTGGAAATGACTTCACTGGGAATACCCTTTCTGGATAGGATATGGCGTTCAACCGCCACGCCGTCAAACGCAGCCATGGTAAGTGATGATACACGCCCGGATCTTGCTGTAACAGATCCTCACGTAGAGGTAGAGGCCAGGGATCTTCTATGAGTAGCCCTTGAAGAACTGCATACCAAGCCCTCCTTGGTTAGACCGGAACAATGAGGATCGCCTGAACCTTTGTTCTTCTTACGTTTATCCCCTTCCGAAGAGTGAAAGCGGAGGGGACATATAGACCAACTGAAAACACCCAAGGTGTCCCGAGGACGTCCACTGTTATAGCTTGAGTGTTCCCTGACCCGGAACAATATCCCTGAGATCTCTCGTTGAGGCGAGACGCCAACATGCCCACTTGAGGCACTCCTCAAAGACTTGTCACTTCAGTGAAAACTTCTCGATGACGACTGTATTTCTCCCGGATGGAGATCGCGTCTGCAGAGGAATCTATTTCTCCGTCGTTCACATCCGAAACGAAGACTGCTGATATAGCGTTTACCAGTCTTTCTACCCAGCGGCAAACTCTTTCGGCTTCCTCCATTGCCGCTTTGCTCCTTGTTCCGCCGTAGCGGCTTACTTACACCACTGCTGTCAAGCCGTCTGACAGAATTAACACGGGCAGATCTCGAATCATATGTTCATTGAAAATAGCTCTTAATTTAAGAATGTTTATTGCCGACAAGCTTCCCAGCTTGACCTTTTCCTCTGGAAATACTTCCCTTGCATGGACTGCTCCCCAGTCTCAGAAATCTGCATGCCTGGACACCAGGATCTCATCCTGGATTCCAAACCTTCGTCCCTCTAGGAGGTGAGAACTGAGCCGACACCACAGGAGCGATATCCTGGCCATTAGGATTATATTCCTGTGCATGTGCAGGTGAGACCCGGACCACATATCCAAGTGGCCTCTTGAAAACCACTCTGGCACTTGACCAGCTCACCGAAAAAAACCTCTTATGCCGCACCCATCTTCTTCATCAACATAACATATTGGTGGATTGTCAGTGCAAATCTGATCCGACTCCGGATCCTCAGACCTCTTTCCACAGGAACACACAGAACTTCAACCGTTCCGTATCTACTCTGATACCCACCTCCGACGTCTGCGTCGTTGGGAATAACAGCCTTCCCCTGTGTTGAAGAACATTCAGAGAGAAAACAACGATTTGCACCACTTGTGTCTTGACCTCACCTTAATCAAGAGAGTGTCCCAGTACAGAATAACAATGGCTCTTACTATTGAAAGACGACCATCCTACTGCCATCACTCCGGTGAAACGACAAGACAATCCTGGATATCCACCCAGGTAAGCTGAATGCGGAGAACAACGCATTTAAACCCTTCAGTTATTTTTTTTTTTTTAAACAGGGACAGCAGGACAATGCCCTGAACCTGACACAACTCTGGTATGGCGCGCGTACTACCTCCCCCTCCAGAGGAGACACGGCAAGATCTATTTGAAAAATCAGTGAAGTCATTTGGATTCTATAATGAACTCATAGGTCCTAGTCCATTCCCGGACCGACTGAAAGGCAGTAGAGGAGTTTCCACTAGAGTGGACTCCAGCCCGATAGACCCAGCGACATGTGGCGGATGTGGTAGAAACAGAAGACGACATCCGCTTCTGCGAACCTAACAAGGCCGCAGAACTCTTACCTTTTCACCTTCCACTATCTGCACAGAAAAGGAAAAAAGAACGGCATCGAACTGGTTAAAAATGACTGCATCCCACAGAAGAATGCGTCATCAACCGTTGTGAAGGAGTCTAACTCACAAAGTTAGATTTACCAGAAGTATTCGCCGAGATTAACTGAACCGAGGCATCCCCAAACAGCGGTACACCGTCCCAGGAAGAAACTTCAGTATCTATCGGGAGTCAGCCTCAGCATTCCCCCGGCCACACCTCCTGTATATGCACGGCAGCCTGCCGCAATGATACAGAGAAGAACCAACGTACGAAACATCCCCTCTCTTTTTAGGATAATTCTATCGGATGCCTTACCGAATATAAACACCTCCCCATGTGCATGTAATGCAAAAAACACCAACGCATAGAAATAAAATATCACTTAGCTTCCTGTGTACGATCTATCGTGACAGGGCTCCGCGTCGACCAGGAGATGACTTTCACAGTATTCTATCCGCGACGGGAAAAGAATAAACATTCGGACTCCTTGAGAGGATCTGAGACCAACTCGACACGGCCGACCTAGAGCTTTATCAACAGAGCGACCAGCACATGAGAAGGAATACTTTTACTTCAGCATTCATTATAAATCATAATATGACTATAGATAATGTAATACACAATTACACACATATCCTAAATATATTACAGATATATATATATATATATATATATATATATACTGTAACATACATATAAGCGGATTGTCCGGAACCGTCGGATCCCTAATGACAATAATGTGTCTCGCATGTGTATGACCATGTACTGAATGCCCCAGTTGTGGATCTACCAGGAAACGTTATGGTCGACAGAAAACCCAGTATTCGTCGACAGCAGGGAGTAATAACCAGGCAAAATAACATTCTAGTAACCCCGAGGGGTCCTTACGGGGAGTATACCTAAATAATTTTAATAACACTCCCCCACATATACTACCATGTCTGTGTTCGAGCTACAGGCCCATGAAACTGTACCATACATATATATATACAGGTATAAGGCAGTTACAGCATGTTAATTTACACCCAGTAAAAACAGTTGGTGCCGACAGGGTCACCCACACACTACTGTGTCTCCCATACAGTGTTTACTTTTGACAAGCATACAACTATCGACCTGCTGACACTGCATCTACTGAATCAAGTACCAACAAGCGTCGGCGATGCCGACAGTGATCCCCACAGGTGTTTGTGACAGAGCACTCACGCATGTCGACATATGTGGACTAAAAAAAAACTATAGTGGGTATATCTGACAGGGAGCACACAGAGATATATGCACAACAATGATTACATGCCCATTATCATCTTTCTCTATATAGCACTTAAACACTGTGCCCCCCCTCGTTTGCACTGTATACATTGCTTTTGGAGGGGACATGGAGAAAATGGCGCTGAATCGTGTTGTGAGCGCCCCTTCTCGCCGCGCTTCAGCCCCGCTATTAATATAGCTTATAATGCTGGCCGGGGTCTGTATACAGTGCCTACGCACTGTATACATGTTTTGCCACCCTTAAATGAGGTACATATTGCTGCCCAGGGCGCCCCCCCCCTGCACCCTTGTAAAGCCGTTGGTGTGTGGGAGCAATGGCGCGCAGCGCGCCCGCTGCCTTACACTGGTGAGGGTATCGTACACGGTGCCCGGGCACCGAATAGCATCTCATGCCAGCGGTAAGACCCTCAGTAACCTGCTGCCCAGGGCGCTCCCCCCCCAGCGCCCTGCACCCTGTGAGTGCCGTTGGTGTGTGGGAGCATGGAGCGCAGCGCAACCGCTGTACCTCCGTTACTGAAGTCTTCTGCCGTCACTGAAGTCTTCTGTTGTTCTAATACTCACCCGGCTTCTTTCTTCTGGCTTCTGTGAGGGGGGTGACGCCGTGGCTCCAGGAACAAGCAGCTAAGCGCACCAAGTGATCGGACCCTCTGGAGCTAATGGTGTCCAGTAGCCTAAGAAGCAGGGCCTTTAACTCACAGAAGTAGGTCTGACTTCTCTCCCCTCAGTCCCACGAAGCAGAGAGCCTGTAGCCAGCAGGTCTCTCTGAAAATAAAAAAACCTAATAATAAAGTCTTTTAGAGAAACTCAGTAGAGCTCCCCTAGTGTGTGTCCAGTCACTCCTGGGCACAGAATCTAACTGAGGTCTGGAGGAGGGGCATAGAGGGAGGAGCCAGTTCACAACTATTCAAAGTCTTATAGTGTGCCCATGTCTCCTGCGGATCCCGTCTATACCCCCATGGTCCTTACGGAGTCCCCAGCATCCTCTAGGACGTATGAGAAATAAGTTTATGTGATAGGGAATTTACACAGTAAACTCTAAAGAGGCAGGAATAGAGTTAAAATTATCTTTAAAACATTGTGTCAAATAATGGTTTATACAAATACACAATATTAATAATAAACCCCCAAAACGAATATGTTCTCGTTCATTAATGAACGAGTACGCGTTCATATCATTCAGTGTGGAGGCACCAGCAATGAACGATGCGCAGCCCGTGCTCGTTCATCGTTGGTGCCCCATCGCTTATGCATGCAGGCCAATATAGACAATCTCGTCCATATTAGCATGCACTGCTATGGAGCCAGGTGACGGGGGAGTGAAGAGCCTTCACTCCCCCCCCCCCCCCCCCCCCCCCTCCCGTCACCGGGTGCCAGGAATGATAGGAAGCTTAATCTTGTTTAATTGTGAATGTACTTCCTCCTGAGTTAGAACAATACTAATCTAAAGGGGTGCATGGATTCACCTTTTAGTTGTCAACACCATCAGCTTTTATATATTTTTTCTGTTTATATATTTCAAAAACTTTTCGGGGGTTCACATTGTGTATAAGCCTAACTTTACATGTTTTGCTACATTCCTTTATCACCTTTACTAAAGTCACATGTATAGAACTCTTGTTGCCATATGGTGCATCACTTCAACATGACTTATTATTATATAATATTATTAAAACTGACCTATTTAGCCTCGGGGATCTTCTGTAGCGCCTGTATGAACTGCTCCACAGCGGCCTGACCAAAATGCATTTTTTTTGTAGTATTTTAACATAAGATAAGAAGTAACAATTCTATTCTTGCTAGTATTTAAAATGTTTATTTACCTGTAATTTGCAAATACAGGTTGAGTATCCCTTATCCAAAATGCTTGGGACCAGAGGTATTTTGGATATTGGATTTTTCCGTATTTTGGAATAATTGCATACCATAATGAGATATCATGGTGATGGGACCTAAGTCTAAGCACAGAATGCATTTATGTTTCATATACACCTTATACACAGAGCCTGAAAGTCATTTTAGACAATATTTTTTTATAACTTTGTGCATTAAACAAAGTGTGTGTACATTCACACAATTCATTTATGTTTCATATACACCTTATACACACACAGCCTGAAGGTCATTTAATACAATATTATTAATAACTTTGTGTTTAAACAAAGTTTGTGTACATTGAGCCATCAAAAAACAAAGGTTTCACTATCTCACTCTCACTCAAAAAAGTCCGTATTTCGGAATATTCCGTATTTCGGAATATTTGGATGTGGGATACTCAACCTGTAATACCTGTTTTATTATAGAGGATTTAGTCCAATATAACTTTCCTACTAGTATAAGGAAGACACAGGGTGTGTGGTTCATTAGGTCGACATAAGTAAGGTCGACATACATTGGGTCGACCACATTAGGTTGACATGATCATTAGGTCGACATGAGGTTTTAAAAAAAAAAAACTTTTTTTGGTGTTGTTTTGTTCGAAAAGTGACGGGGTACCCCAATTAGTGCACCGAAACCCCTCGCATGGCTCACGAGCTTTGGGCACGGTACCTCTCTCTGCTAACAATGTGCTTGGCACAGGTTACCGTTCCTAACTGTAGTCCACGTGGATAGTTAAGTATGAAAATGGTCAAAAAAATGAAACAAATTGTTAAAAACTCGTGTCGACCTAGTACATGTCGACCTAGTGATCATGTCGACCCAAATGTATGTCGACCTAATGACCGTCATCCAGAAACAGGATCTCTACCAGTTCTTCATTGTATTTAATAAATATTCATCTCCATGGCAGAACTATTAGTTTTATATCACAATTTCAACCTAGGTAGTTTAAGTAACCCATAATGGACCACTGGACATTGCGTTGTACATATTTGTATTACTGCATTAAATATTTTACAGACATGCAACCCACCACAATTTTCTAAATAGTTAGTCCTTCCTAAACATGGTACAGACTTCAACATCTAGCATTCAGTCACTGGTCTAATCTACATTATACTGTACTCACTACATTTTAATAGTTTTGCTACTCTTTGTTCTTGTACATCTATTTTGCCTGGCTGAGTGCTAGGAAGGGTTACCAGGGCCACCATCAGGGTGGGACAGCCAGTATGCCAGTACCAGGGGGGCCTGGCTGCCGGCAGAGTTAATTGTTTAATTACTACACGTGTACAGAACAGCGCAAGCTGCTAGCGCTGGCCGAAGAGTTACATGAATAATTCATCACACTGCTAAGCAAGAGAGAATATAATATATATTTTCTTTACTTTTTAAAATATTTAATAACTACAATTTTTGAAATATTTGAAATATTTTGTGTGATATTCTGTGCAATAAAACGCCTACATTGTGGTACTTCTGTTGTCTCATGAGCAGATAAAAAAACAAAACTACCAAGGCAACAAAGTTTTAAACTTTAGCCACTAACCTAGGAATTTTTTAACACAATATTTTACTACAGATCATACTACAGGTTGAGTGTCCCTTATCCAAAATGCTTGGGACCAGAGGAATTTTGGATATGGGATTTTTCCGTATTTTGGAATAATTGCATACTATAATGAGATATCATGGTGATGGGACCTAAATATAAGCACAGAATGCATTTATGTTTCATATACACCTTATACACACAGCCTGAAGGTAATTTTAGCCAATATTTTTTATAACTTTGTGCATTAAACAAAGTGTGTGTACATTCACACAATTCATTTATGTTTCATATACACCTTATACACACAGCCTGTAGGTCATTTAATACATTATTTTTAATAACTTTGTGTATTAAACAAAGTTTGTGTACATTGAGCCATCAAAAAACAAAGGTTTCACTATCTCACTCTCCCTCAAAAAAGTCCGTATTTCAGAATATTTGGATATGGGATACTCAACCTGTATAATCTTTTTATTACATACCATAAAAAGCACCATAATGGTAACAATCTGTAGACTAAGGAATGTAGAAGTACAGGTTGAGTATACCTTTTCCAAAACTCAAAATCCCACATTTTTGGGTCCCCTCTTGAGATAATGACATATATATTATGTGTATATATAGATATATTATATAGATCTATAATATAATATACATATATGTGTCATTATCTCAGTAGGGGAACCAAAAATGTGTTATTTTGAATTTTGGATAAGGGATACTCAACCTGTATTGGATTGAGACAGATTATACCATTCTAATAATTTATAATATATTTTCACCTGTGCTTATTCAAATTACCCTAATGATACACACCCTACCGTGAGGTTAACGTGTGATACACGAATTATGGGCTGAATATATTTTTTTTAAATAAAAAAATTAACTTTATGCCTTGAATACAGATATATTTTATATAATTAACTATTAAAATTTAAGTTTTAACTAAATTACAAGAGTGCCCCAACAAAAAATCATTCTTTTTCTTAGTTGTTGCAATAAGGGTCATTCCGAGTTGATCGCTCGCTAGCAACTTTTTGCAGCGCTGCGATCAGGTTAAAACTCGGCAAAACTGCGCATGCGTATGCACCATCCAATAAGAGAGAATTAATTGAGGCTATAATTGTCTCATGGCAGCACATAATAAAGGAGGAAGAGCTCCAAACATTGGTTGGCTCAATGCCACGTCGCTGTGCTGCTGTCTTGAAAAATAAAGGATACCAAATGAAATATTGATAGGTCAGTGACATCATAAGTACACAGGGATTTTCACCCTAAGTGTTGTTTCCACTGCATAACTTCCCTTGTAATGCAAATATCTGACCCGTTTATTGTGTTGAATTCAGCATTAAATTTCCTTTCATTTGATATATGAATCATTGCCCTGCATGAAGCGTAACAGTTTTTATAAGTATTCAAAGTTGAAAAACATTCAAATTTCAAAGTGTCCACAATTTTGGCCACCACTGTACACATACATATGACACACACACACACACACACACACACACACACACGCACGCACGCACGCACGCACGCACGCACGCACACACACACACACTCTGTACAACACATACATACAGATCACATATAACATAATATACAGAGGATGCTGCAGCAGGAAGTCCTTGATGCCAGGTCTGGGCACTTAGCAGCTCAGCACTCAGATTCAGACTGAGGCAGCCAGCACAATCAATCTAAGATCTTTGATTCTGGCAAAGTACAGCTTTGCCAGGATCAAAGATCATTGGATTATGCTGGCTGCCTCTGTCTGGATTAATGGCATACAGGGCACCGACTGGACTCTGAGTTTCCTGAGGGTCCGGGGCCATTTAGCCTCCCCGGGCCCGCCACAATTGTCCCCTTTGAACCTCCTTGTCGCTGGGCCTGTACATGTCTCACGTGCCTAGTGGGAAAATCCACCACAGGTTGGACAAGAGATGCCCCAGAAGAGTACAAGCGACAAGAATAGAGAAAGCGCTCTTAATAAATAGGCCATTATTTGAGATTGTTCTTTCGATGCTGTATGTTTTGTTTTGTGTTCTTATTTGCGACTAATTGATTTGAAACAACTGTTATTTATGCTGTATCAAGAAAACATCAGATTTTATCAAATTTATTTTGGCTATGACTGTATTACTGAAGTACATATAGTGCAAAGAGTGTAGCTCAAAAACTAGAGCTAATAACATTGGGGGTTATTAATAAGTGGAAGCAAACCAAAAAGCTAGCAACTGGGCAAAACCATGTTGTACTGCAGGCTGGTCAAATGTAACATTTGCAGAGAGATTTAGAATTGGGTGGGGTGTGTCCAAACTAAAATCTAAATTGCAGTGTAAAAATAAAGCTGTCTAACATTTGTGGGCTACATGTAAAAGCAGACAGTATTTAGCATGCACAGAAAACGTATACATGTATTTCCTCCCCTTAAGTTTTATTCCAAATACAAACTTGCATGCTTTTTCTGCCTTGCTTCCAAATCAATATTATGAAATCATATAAACATTTTTTTTTTTACCTCAAATTAATAAAATTACTATTTTTTTTAGAAAGAGGAAAAAAAGTATTGCTTTTTGGTACAGTGAATTATTTGAAATCTACAGTTGCCTTATGCTTTGTCCTTAAATGTCCTTACAAGTACTACTAATGCTTAGGTTTGAATCGTAGAATACACATATTTTGCAACATCTCATATACTGAGACTATTGGAGATCTTTATGGATATTTAAAAATGTTTCAAAAGAGCTCTCTAGACATTGGTTTTAACCTTGTTGATATACAGCAGAGTTCAGTTGAACTGATGGTGTTAAAAGATGCTGGGTTAACTCCTTCACAGTCAGAAACCGAACAAAACCAGGAACATGCAGACGTCTGCATTATCAGACACACTCTAGTTAACAGATCAGCAACTGCAGCGGAGCGAGTCCTGTGTCAGGCGCGGGCCAGCCATGTAAAGCCTCGTTTGGCTGGTTATGGGATGCATGCTGAGGGGGAGCAATCATACAAGCATATGACAGGAGTGACTACGCTTGGATGAGCTAGAGAGGCACCAACGTGGCTCTGGAACAGGGATCTGGCTCATTGACGGCTTCTAGACAGAGAGATGGAATCTGATGCCTTGTTGTAGTCATGATTCATTCCTGTGTTGTGTCTAAACCCAAGGTCTGTGCCAGTTTATCTGATATGTGCATTCATTTAAACTGTCATGGCCCTTTTTGGTATGCTTTATCTGTATTCATTTCTATATGTCACTATTGTCTTTTATTGAAGGCTAAGTATATAGATAAACACAGACACAGAATACCAAAAGCCAAATGGGAATCAGTGTCTAAAGAAATTGAAAACATTTTGGAGCTGGGGGTAATTGAAGAGTCACATAGTGAGTGGTCAAGTCACATTGTGCTTATTCCGAAGAAGGAAGGAAATTTGCATTTCTGCAATGATTTCCGTAAGTTGAATAATATGTCAAAAGTTCAATGCCTACCCAATGTCTAAAAAATTAGAAACAGCAAAGGTACTTGACCACTCTAGACTTAACCAAAGGGTACTGGCAAGTCTTGTTAACTGAGAAGGCCAAATACAGCTTTTTATGCACCAGAAGGGTTGTTCTAATACAAGATGTTACCATGTGGGTTACATGGGGCACCTGCCACCTTTCAAAGGATGATGGCTAGAATTCTAAGGCCCCATAAACATTATGCTGCTGCTTATCTGGATAATGCAATCTATAGTCCTGACTGACAAACTCCATCTGTAAGGCAGGGTTGACAGCCAATCCCAAAAAAATGTTGTCTAGGAATGGAAGAACTAAAGTATCTTGGATACACCATTGGCAAAGGATTGATAAAGCACAAATTCAATAAAATTGAGGCAATACAAAATTGTCCACAACCCCTAAATAAGAAGCAGATAAGAATCACGGGGTATTATAGGAGGTTTAAACCCAATTTTGCGACCACTGCAGTCCCAATAACAGACCTTACCAAGGGCAAACAGAAAGTTATGGTTAAATTGAGTCCTGAAGCAGAAAAGGCTTTTCAGGAGCAGGGCCATCTTAACAACAGTGTAGCCCCCTGGGCACAGCAATGCACTGGGCCCCTAATCATCGGGGTAGAGGGTGCCATCGGTGGCAGCTTTGATTTCCCGTGGGCGGTAGGGGGTGTTCTATTTTCCACTCAGCATGTAGGACCTGGAGCAGTAATTTCTGCTAATTACTCCTTTACTGCACAGATGGAGCAGGAGGAAGAAAACTAAACTGTAGAATTGTGCTGAAAGAGCCCTGGTACTTGACTTAGAGGGTTGTAAGGGGTATTCTGGTGGGAGGGCAACTTGCTTGACTGCAGATATCTCAAGTTCCTGGAAATAGATTTCTTAGCTTTGAATGGATTAAAAAAACTAGAGTCTCCCACCTCTCAAGAGTTAATGGGGACTTGGGGATCAGATTTCAGGATCCAGAGCAATCCACCAACAAAAAAATAGGATTTTAATAACCTAGCGGTAAATCCTTTTAGTCCGTAGAGGATGCTGGGGTCCATTTTAGTACCATGGGGTATAGACTGTTCCGCAGTAGCCTTCGGCACTTTAAGACTTTTTAACAGTGTGAACTGGCTCCTCCCTCTATGCCCCTCCTCCAGACCTCAGTATAGGAACTGTGCCCGAGGAGACGGACATTTTCGAGAGAGGAATTACTATTAACCTTGTGGCAAGATTCACACCAGCTCACACCATACTCAAAAAACATGTCGGCTAACATGGCCTTTAACATAACTCATGCCAACCAGCATGTATAACGTAACAGAAACAGCTGTCAACATTTAAACACATGTGTGCAAAAAGATAAACGTAATCAGCAGGAAAAAATTAGCACTGGGCGGGCGCCCAGCATCCTCTACAGACTACGAGAAAAGGATTTACCGGTAGGTTATTAAAATCCTATTTTCTCTTACGTCCTAAAGGATGCTGGGGTCCATTTTAGTACCATGGGAATGTACCAAAGCTCCCAGTACGGGCGGGAAAGTGCTAATGTTCCTGCAGAACTGACTGACCACAAATTTTAGGTTGTCAGCAGCCAAGGTGTCAAACTTATGAAACTTAGCAAACGTGTTTGCACCTGACCAAGTAGCAGCTCGGCTGATTTGCAAAGCCAAGACACCCCGGGCAGCCGCCCAGGATAAACCCACTTTCCTAGTAGAGTGGGGTTTTACCGAAGTCGGTAACGGCAATCCTGCCGTGGAATGAGCGTGCTGAATGGTACCCCTGATCCAGCGCGCAATAGTCTGCTTAGAAGCAGGACCCCCAATCTTGTTGGGGGTCATAGAAGATAAACAAAGATTCTGTTTTCCTTATCCTAGCCGTTCTTGCAACATAAATCCTCAACGCTCTGACGACATCCAAGGATTTTGAGACGGCTGAGGTGTCAGAAGCCACTGGCACCACCACTGGTTGGTTGATATGAAAAGAAGACACAACCTTAGGAAGAAAGTGCTAACGTGTTCTCAGTTCAGCCCTATCTTCATGAAATATTAGGTAAGGACTCTTGTGTGAGAGAGCTCCTAACTCAGACACCCATCTGCCTGAGGCCAAGGCCAACAGCATGACCACTTTCCAAGTGAGAAACTTCAACTCTACGTCTTGTAGAGGCTCAAACCAGTCCGATTTAAGGAACTGCAACACCACAATAAGATCCCATGGCGCCGCAGGAGGCACAAAGGGAGGTTGGATGCGCAGAACCCCCTTCACGAACGTCTGGGCCTCAGGAAGAGAAGCCAATTGTTTCTGAAAGAAAACGGACAAGGCCGAAATCTGAACCTTGATAGATTCTAATCTCAATCCAGCATCCACACCCGCCTGTAGAAATAGGAGAAGTCGTCCTAATTGAAGCTCCACCGCAGGAGACTTCTTGGATTCACACCAAGATACATATTTTCTCCAAGTACGATGATAATGCTTGGACATTACCCCTTTCCTGGCCAGAATAAGTGTGGGAATGACTTCATTGGGAATACCCTTATGGGCTAGGATCTGGCGCTCAACAGCCATGCCGTCAAACTCAGCCGCGGTAAGTCCTGATAAATGGCCCCTGCTGAAGCAAGTCCTCGTGAAGAGGAAGAGGACGAGGATCTTCCAGTAATAACTCTTGAAGTCTGGATACCAAGCCCTCCTTGGCCAGTCTGGAGCAATGAGTATTGCTCGAACTCTTGTTCGAGCAATACTCTTTTGGAATAAGTGGAAGTGGAGGAATACTCTTTTGGAATAAGTGGAAGTGGAGGAAACAGATACACCGACTGAAACACCCACTGAGTCACCAGTGCATCTACCGCTATTGCTTGTGGGTCTCTCGATCAGGAGCAATATTTCTGAAGCTTCTTGTTGAGGCGTGATGCCATCATATCCACTTGAGGAACGCCCCAACGACTTGCCACCTTCGCAAAGACTTCTGGGTGGAGGCCCCATTCTCCTGGATGGAGATCGTGTCTGCTAAGGAAGTCTGCTTCTCAGTTGTCAACTCCCGGAATGAAAATTGCCGACAGAGCTTTTGCATGTCTTTCTGCCCAGAGGAGTATCTTTGTCACCTCTGCCATTGCCGCTCTGCTTTTTGTTCCGCCTTGATGGTTTATGTAAGCTACTGCCGTTACATTGTCTGACTGGATCTGTATGGGACGACCTTGAAGAAGGTGTGCCGCTTGATGAAGACTGTTGTACACAGCTCTCAACTCCAGAATGTTTATGTGAAGGCGAGTTTCTTGACTTGACCACCTTCCTTGGAAGCTTTCGCCTTGCGTGACTGCTCCCCATCTTCGGAGACTTGCATCCGTGGTCACCAGGATCCAGGCCTGAATCCCGAACTTGCGTCCCTCCAGGAGGTGAGACATTTGTAGCCACCACAGGAGCGAAATTCTGGCTTTTGCTGACAAGATTATCTTTTGATGCATGTGGAGATGCGACCCGTACCACTTGTCCAGTAGGTCCCACTGGAAGACTCTGACATGGAATCGGCCATATTGTAGCGCCTCGTAAGCAGCTACCATTTTCCCCAACAGGCGAATGCACTGATGAACTGATACTGTTCTTGGTCTCAAAAGTTGTTTGACCATGCTCTGGATCTCCTGAGCCTTTTCCACCGGTAGAAATACTCTCTGTACCTTGGTGTCCAGTATCATTCCCAAAAATGATAACCTCATCGTAGGTTCCAACTGAGATTTTGGAAAGTTGATGATCCAACCATGCTGTTGAAGTACCGTCAGGGATAACGCTATGTTTTGGATTAGCTTGTCCCTGGATCTCGCTTTTATAAGGAGATCGTCCAAGTATGGAATTATGTTGACTCCTTGTTTGCGAAGGAGAACCATCATCTCCGCCATCATCTTGAATATTCTTGGAGCCGTGGAGACCCCGAACGGTAATGTCTGGAATTGGTAGTGGCAATCCTGAACTGCAAACCTCAGGTATGCTTGATGTGGTGGGTAAATGGGGACATGCAAGTAAGCATCCTTGATGTTCACTGACACCAGAAATTCCTTTTCTTCCAAGCTGGAAATCACCACTCTCAAGGACTCCATCTTGAGTTTGAATCTTTTCAAACAAAGATTCAGAGATTTTAGGTTTAAAATCGGTCTGACCGAGCCATCCAGCTTCAGTACTACAAACAGGCTTGAATAAAAACCTTGTCTTGTACTTTGTCTTGACATAATTTGTGTATTGCTTTCAGGACATTTGTGCTGTCTTGAGCAGAAACTGGTAAGGCTGATTTGAAAAATCGGCATGGGGAAGGTCTTGAAATTCCAATTTGTAACCTTGGGATATTATCTGTAAAATCCAAGGATCCAGGTCTGAGCGAAACCAGACCTGGCTGAAAAATAGTAGACGTGCCCCCACCCAATCGCACTCCCGCAGGGGAGCCCCAGCGTCATGCTGTGGCTTTTGCAGAAGTAGTTGCTGACTTCTGCTCGTGGGAACCTGAGGGTGTTATAGGGTTTCTACCCTTTCCTCTCCCTTTTCCTGTGAAAAAAGGGGTACTTTTAGCCTTTTTGTACTTGTTGAGCCGAAAGGACTGCATAATATGAGAATGATATACTTTTTTAGCCGGTGTAGCTGCCGACAGCAGAAATGCTGATTAGCCAGATGTAGTAGTTGATATCATGGCATCTAGTTTCTCTCCAAAGAGGGCCTCACCATTATAGGGGAGTGCCTCGATATTTCTTTTGGATTCTGCGTCAGCATTCGATTGGCGTATCCAAAGCGCCCTGCGGGCCGAAATCGCCACAGCAGAGGCCCGTGAGCCCAGTAAGCCTACATCTTTCATAGCTTCAACCAAGTAAGCTGCAGAATCTTTGATATGACCTAGAATTTGCAGCATGTCATCTTTATCGACCATGTCAATATTAAGAATCAAGTTATCTGCCCACTTTTCCACTGCGTTACCTACCCACGTAGAAGCAATTGTGGGCCTAAGCAACGTACCCGTAGCAACATAGATGGACTTTAAAGTCGTCTCTAATTTGCAGTCAGCAGGTTCTTTTAATGAAGCTGACCCTGGGGCAGGTAAAATGATTTTCTTTGACAACCTAGAGACTGAGGTGTCTATCATTGGGGGTGACTCCCACTTACGCCTATCCTCTTCAGGGAAAGGGTACGCTACCCGCAACCTTTTAGGGATAGCAAATTTATTTTCCGGGTTAGCCCAGGATTCGTCAAAAAATTTATTTAAGTCCTTAGACGGAGGAAAAGTCACCACCTGTTTTTTATTTAATTTAAAATAATCTTTTTCCTCAGGTGGAGGTGTTGTGTCAGAAATTCCAACACCTCTTTTATAGCGACTATCATACATTGAATGCTCATAGCCAGATTGGGGTCTACCCCCCTCAAATCCCCAGTGTCGACGTCAGTGTCAGAATCTGTGTCGGTGTCCCTTTGCATAATTTGGGCTAGGGACCTTTTCTGGGAACTGGAGGGGTCCCGAGTGGATGATGTGGAACAATCAGCAAATAGAGCATCTTCCACAGACTGTCTCCAATGCTTTGTCTGTTCCTCAGACTCAGGGAATTTCTTCGTTAGTTTAGCCATATTACTCTGCAGCTTTCTCACCCACACAGGCTCAGAACACTCTTGTGCCTCTAAAATGGATTCCTCTGGGGAAGAGCTTTCTCTAGACATGGTACACGCGTGTACAGTCACACCACTCGCACACACACAGGAGCTAATGGGGACAGACCTACACTAATGTCTGTCAGAGGGACCCAGAGGGGATTGCCAGTCCACACCACGCGCCCTATATGTATTGCATACAATAAATATACATACAGTATATACCAACACAGCGCTTTATATCCAATGTGAAGCCCGCAGACTTCAATAAATTATGTGCTCCCCTCCCCTCTATAACACCCTGGTACTTGTATCAGCAATGTGAGAGGAGAAGCAGCGTGCAGGATCAGCTCTACAGCATCTCTGTGAGGAGAAAATGGCGCCAATTGAGTGTTACAAGCAATTCGGAGAAGCCCCGCCCCCTGTAATGGCACGGTTCAGCCACAGTAACATTATATTTATACTGGCAGGGGTATGTACACCAGCGGCTCCCTTGTGTGTACTTTAATGCCAGTGAGAGTCAGGATTTATCATGTCCCTCAGAGCGCCCCCCCCCCCCCCCGCGCGCTCTGCACCCTGTGCTGAGAGACATGTCTTTGCACAGCGTCCCGCGCTGCGCTGGTACCTTTATGCCGCCATGATGACCGGAGGGCCCCTCTCTGCAGGTCTCCGGTAAATACTCACCAGCCTTCTGATTTCTGTTTCTGTTAGGGGGTGGCGGCAGTGCTGTGGGAGTGAGCAGCAGCCAGGCAAGGGCTGTGTTCAGTACCCTTCAGGAGCTAATGGTGTCCTGTCAGCGGAAGCAGAGCTATTAAACTAACTGAGAAGTTGGTTCCTACTCCCCCCCTAAGTCCCACGAAGCAGGGAATCTGTTGCCAGCAGCTTCCCTGTAAAAGAAAAAACCTAACAAAGTCTTTTCCAGCAGAACTCTGTAGAGCTCCACTGGTGTGCATCCAGTCTCCCGGGCACATTTTCTAAACTGAGGTCTGGAGGAGGGGCATAGAGGGAGGAGCCAGTTCACACCATTAAAAAGTCTTAAAGTGCCGAATGCTCCTGCGGAACCGTCTATACCGCATAGTACTAAAACGGACCCCAGGATCCTCTAGGACGTAAGAGAAATATAAAACTGCATATTAGGAGTGTGTAGCTGGAGCAGGGACCAGCTGCTGGAAGGCTGATATCTCTGGTTCTGAGCAAAATAGAGACAAGTTGCCTGTGTCCACCGAAAGGGGAGAGTCCCAGCTTTTGGAGTATACCCTCAGAAAAACTCTAAGTCAGACAGAACTCAAGATATCTGTCTGGGAAGATTAATTAACAGGCTTGCATGGGGACTACTGCTTTGACATCGGATATCTCCGGTTCCCCAGGGCCAATTTTAAAAAATCTGGTACCCCTGGAAAGAGGGGACCCTCAGCTATAAGCCTAGTGCCCTTATACTCCTGGGCCGTTGGGCAAGTGCCCATTGAGCCCATATGAAAAGATAGCCCTGTTGAGGAGTTTAAGGCAGCATTGTATACCAAACCAGCTCTGATGATGCCTGACTTTCAAAGGGAATTTGTGGTGCAAACTCATGCATCGGATGTAGGTATAGGTGCGGTCCTGTCCACAGAAAGTTAAATATACATGAGAGAAACTATGCCACTGTCAAGAAAGAAATGGTAATAAAGTGGAATTAGAGACTCTCAGGTACTACTTGCTGGGAAGAAAATTCAGGTTGATCTATATCAATGGGGCATGATCAGAGATGTCTGAGAAAAAATAGAGCAATGGGAGAATAATGAGGTAGTTCTTGGCATTCAAAAAAAAACTAAATCTTCAGTAGCGCACAGACCTGGAAGCCAAAAGGTCAAGGCAGATGCTTTGTATCATGTGTTTTGTTTGGGGGCTGCAGTTGTACCCACAGGTTGAAACATAGTGTGTGTGTGTGTGTGTGTGTGTGTGTGTGTATGTATGTGGGGGGGGGGATGATAGAAGCACTGGTAAAGTGATAAAAGGGAGATATGATGAGAGAGAAGGGAGGGCTCTATCCACAAGGCCCATTTCGAGAACAGACTAATTAGTGCCTGCGTCTGTAAGAGATAAAATATGAGTCAGGGTTTGGCTCAGGGTCTCACTACCGGGGGAAACAGGCAGCAGGCCTGTGATGAGACAATGTGATTTACTGACTGTAATGCCGCCTACACACGGTGCGATGCAGGCTACGGTCGATACTGACTGTTCGATCTGGCCAGAGGCATGAACCTCCGATATAGTCAATATTGGACTGTCTGCACAGTCTGCTTTTCCTTGCGGTGCTAACCCGCGGGACCGCGCATCGGCATCGCACAGTGTTTCCACATGGCGCGATATGCACTATGTTACATTGCACTGTGTGTAGGCCCCTTAAATACTGTGTTTGTGTTAGGGGCATTAAGTCCTATTACCCTGAGAGAGGGAATCGATTTTTTTTTTTATTGATTTTTTTTAAGAATTGAGCACTTTTTATTATTTTAATGAGACACATTTACTAAAAGTAAAACTAACAAAGAAAAAAGTAAAATTAATACATACTATATAGCTGCACAGTAACACAGAAAATATACCTACAATAATACACAGAAGTGACATGTATAAAGTCACATATTGTGCAACCAGCAGCAAAAGAAAAAGTTTAAAGTCACACACCACAAAACAATAAATACAACAGTCTAATGGTGTGTACACACGGTGAGATATTTTCTTACGATTTTGACTATAGTCAAAATCGTCAGAAAAGTTAGTGCAGATCGCAAGGTGACTAGATAGTATGTGCAGGCACGTCAATTTTGACTATCTCTATAGAAGATAGTCAAAATTGACACTTAGCCAAAATCGCACATAGTCAGTATCGCAAGCACATAATGAGTGTGCTTGCGATACTGACTATGTGCCAACCTAGCCCGTCGCATAGTGAGAATCGGGCATTGCCCAAATCTCACCATGTGTATGGGCCTTAAGGGTGGAGAGGACACAGATCATTTGTAGAAATAGGGACCCCCAGAGTGAGTAAAGCATACTACAGCAGGGAACAGTTCAACTTAAAGTAAATGAAATAGCCTCAATCTGGTCGTAATGGGGGAGGAGAGCCACCTGGGACATATAGTGTCATATTTAGATTCTGCTTTACGAGCAAGATACAAATAACTTTCAGGTTGCAATGTGACATTAAACATTGATAGCCAAGCCTGGAAATCAGGACCTGCAGTGGCCATCTTCAAAGTCTTGCTATACAAACCTTGGCCAACGTACATAAATTTATAGCATACTGCAAACTATATTTATCAAGGGCATCATCATCTATAACTCCAAGACATCAAAACCCCAGAGTAAAAACGGAGGGTAAAATATCAGTGTCAGAGAGCACCCACAGAACCTGAACCCAAAAGGATTGCACCTCCAGACACTGCAACAATACTGTATATGCTAAAAGGTACCAGAAGCTGACTGACACTCAGGTCAGACATCAGAAGCCCTCCCACCAAATCTCACTAATCTAACTGGCGTCAAGTAAGTCCTATGCAAAATAAATGATTAAATCTGCTGAAAGCGAACAGAAGCAGTAGATCAGGGATGAGGAACCTTTGGCCCTTCAGCTGCTGTTGAACTACACATACCAGCATGCCTTGCTACAGTTTTACTATTTGGCCATGCTAAAACTGTTGCAGGGCATGCTGGGATGTGTAGTTCAACAACAGCTGGAGGGCCAAAGTTTCCCCATCCTTGCAGCAGATACTTGGGGGCAAGCAAAACTTCTACTCCAGTCATCCTTAGAGAGATTACCCACCTCTAACTCCCAGCTCTGTTGCAAACGCAGCAGATTAGAAGCATGATAATACAACATTAAAAAGTAGTATAAAAAGGAGAGAGGGAATCTATAATGTTTAGTTAGTGTGGCCAGACAGGGTAGGATTTATTGTTATGTTTTATGTACTGCACAATAAAACTAGCCACAGCTAGATTGCACACAAACACAGCACTGAGATACAGACCAGAATGTGCTAGAAGCACCAGAGTAGAGAGCAACACACTAATAATGTTGACATTCATGAAGTAAATATCAACCTTATGACTACATTCCTTTTCCATAGCACACACTGTAAATTGGTAGAACATCAAAAAACCCAAAATAAAATAAAATAAATAAAACTAAAGGGAAAACATCTCCTATAAAAAAGTTATTGCAGATAAGGATAGCCAGATTAATTATTAATAAGATGTAAATACTTCTAAGGATTGTTTTTGAATAAACAAAACACAGCAAAATAAACATAAAAAATCAAGCTTTGTCCCAATTAATTTACAAACTACTGTACTTCGTAAGATCCCAAATGGAATAAACTACAGCTTCCAGACATTTCTTGCATCCAGCTACAAGTCTTTCTATATTAGCCCTGGGGATCACAGAATCTTAATTCTATGTACTCTCTAAGAGCAAAAACAGCAGCTTTCTAAATCAATTAAGAAGCAGTTTAGTGAAGAAATATATAAGATACTAACGGGTATATTCAATTGGTGTCGAAAACTGCCGCCTGTCGAAAAGACGGCAGTTTTCAACTTTTTAAGGTCGAATCATGATTCGACCTATTCAGTCCCAGCTGTTTTTATTTGACAAGTCGTGGAATCCGACTTGTCGAATAGTACGTGAATCGTCAGTAAAGCTGCCGATTCACGTACTTTTGAGTGAAACGGGGCCAAATTCAACAGGATTTGGTCCCGTTTCCGACCATCTCAGTCAGACATAAAAAAAAATAAGAATTTACTTACCGATAATTCTATTTCTCGTAGTCCGTAGTGGATGCTGGGAACTCCGTAAGGACCATGGGGAATAGCGGCTCCGCAGGAGACTGGGCACAAAAAGAAAGCTTTAGGACTACCTGGTGTGCACTGGCTCCTCCCCCTATGACCCTCCTCCAAGCCTCAGTTAGGATACTGTGCCCGGACGAGCGTACACAATAAGGAAGGATTTTGAATCCCGGGTAAGACTCATACCAGCCACACCAATCACACCGTACAACTTGTGATATGAAACCCAGTTAACAGCATGATAACAGAGGAGCCTCTGAATAGATGGCTCACAACAAGAACCCGATTAGTTAACAATAACTATGTACAAGTATTGCAGACAATCCGCACTTGGGATGGGCGTCCAGCATCCACTACGGACTACGAGAAATAGAATTATCGGTAAGTAAATTCTTATTTTCTCTGACGTCCTAGTGGATGCTGGGAACTCCGTAAGGACCATGGGGATTATACCAAAGCTCCCAAACGGGCGGGAGAGTGCGGATGACTCTGCAGCACCGAATGAGAGAACTCCAGGTCCTCCTCAGCCAGGGTATCAAATTCATAGAATTTTGCAAACGTGTTTGCCCCTGACCAAGTAGCTGCTCGGCAAAGTTGTAAAGCCGAGACCCCTCGGGCAGCCGCCCAAGATGAGCCCACCTTCCTTGTGGAATGGGCTTTTATTGATTTAGGCTGCGGTCATCCTACCACAGAACGCGCCAGCTGAATAGTGCTACAAATCCAGCGCGCAATAGACTGCTTAGAAGCAGGAGCACCCAGCTTGTTGGGTGCCATCAGGATAAACAGCGAGTCAGTTTTCCTGACTCCAGCCGTCCTGGAAAAATAAAATTTTCAGGGCCCTGACTACGTCCAGCAACTTGGAATCCTCCAAGTCCCTAGTAGCCGCAGGCACCACAATAGGTTGGTTCAAGTGAAAACCTGAGACCACCTTTGGGAGAAACTGAGGACGAGTCCTCAACTCTGCCCTATCCATATAGAAAATCAGATAAGGGCTTTTACATGACAAAGCCGCCAATTCTGACACACGCCTGGCCAAGGCCAAGGCCAACAGCATGACCACTTTCCACGCGAGATACTTTAGCTCCATGGTTTTAAGTGGCTCAACCAATGCGACTTTAGGAAATCCAACACCACGTTGAGATCCAAAAAAGTGCCACAGGAGGCACAAAAGGAGGCTGAATATGTAGTACTCCTTTAACCAAAGTCTGAACTTCAGGCAGTGAAGCCAGTTCTTTTTGGAAGAAAATCGACAGAGTCGAAATCTGGACCTTGATGGACCCCAATTTGAGGCCCAAACGTCACCCCTGCTTGCAGGAAGTGCAGGAATCGACATAGTTGAAATTCCTCCGTCGGGGCCTTCATGGCCTCCCACCAAGCAACAAATTTTCGCCAAACGCGGCGATAATGTCTTGCGGTGACATCCTTCCTGGCTATGATCAGGGTAGGGATGACTTCCTTCGGAATACCCTTTTCCTTTAGGATCCGGTGTTCTACCGCCATGCCGTCAAACGCAGCCGCGGTAAGTCTTGGAACAGACAGGGTCCCTGCTGCAGCAGGTCTTGTCTAAGCGGCAGAGGCCAAGGGTCCTCTGCCAGCATCTCTTGAAGTTCCGGGTACCAAGCTCTTCATGGCCAATCCGGAACCCCGAGTATGGTTTTCACTCCTCGCCTTCTTATTATTCTCAGTACCTTGGGTATGAGAGGTAGAGGAGGAGACACATAAACCGACTGGTACACCCACGGTGTCACTAGAGCGTCCCCAGCGATCGCCTGAGGGTCCCTTGACCTGGCGCAATATCTTTTCAACTTCTTGTTGAGGCGGGACGCCATCATGTCCACCCGTGGTCATTCCCAACGGTTTACCCGCATTTGGAAAACTTCTGAAAGAAGTCCCCATTCTCCTGGGTGTAGGTCGCCCATCGGAGAATCCTTGTGGCTTCTGCCATCGCCATCCTGCTTCTTGTGCCGCCCTGTCTGTTTACATGGGCGACCGCCGTGATGTCGTCTGATTGGATCAGTACCGGCTGATTCTGAAGCAGGGGCCTTGCTTGGCTTAGGGCATTGTAAATGGCCCTACGCTGCAGAATATTTATGTGAAGCGAAATCTCCTTGGAAATTTCTTCCCTGTGTGACTGCACCCCAGCCCCGAAGGCTGGCATCCGTGGTCACCAGGACCCAGTCCTGTATTCCGAATCTGCGGCCCTCTAGTAGATGAGCCCTCTGCAGCCACCACAGCAGCGACACCCTGTTTCTTGCTGACAGGGTTATCCGCTGTTGTATCTGTAGATGGGACCCGGACCATTAGTCCCACAGGTCCCACTGGAACGTCCTTGCGTGGAGTCTTCCGAATGGAATTATGCTTCGTACGAAGCTACCATTTTTCCCAGGACTCGTGTGCATTGATGTACCGACACCTGTCCTGGTTTTAGGATGTCTCTGACTAGAGATGACAACTCCTCGGCTTTTTCCACTGGAAGAAACACTCTTTTCTGGTCTGCGTTCAGAAACATTCCCAGGAACAGAAGACGTGTCGTCGGTACCAGCTGTGACTTTGGAATATTGAGAATCCAGTCGTGCTGTTGTAGCACTTCCCGAGAGAGTGCTACCCCCACTACCAACTGTTCTTTGGACCTCGCCTTTATCAGGAGATCGTCCAAGTACGGGATAATAAAAACTTCCTTCTTGCGAAGGAGTATCATCACTTCTGCCATTACCTAGGTAAAGACCTTCGGTGCCGTGGACAACTCCACCGGCTGCGTCTGGAACTGATAGTGACAGTCCTGTACCACATATCTGAGGTACTCCTGGTGAGGAGGGTAAATGGGGACATGCAGGTACGCATCCTTGATGTCCAGGGAGACCCTGTAATCCCCCTCGTCCAGGCTCGTAATATCCGCCCTGAGCGATTCCATCTAGAACTTGAATCTTCTGATATAAAAGTTCAAGTATTTTAATTTCAAGATGGGTCTCACCGAAACGTTTCGTTACCACAACCACTGTGGAATAGTAACCCCTTCCTTGCTGAAGGAGGGGCACCTTGACAATCACTTGTTGTGATTATAGTGTTGAATATCCACCAACACCGTCTCCCTGGCAGAGGGAGGTGCCGGTAAGGCAGATTTTAGGAAACGGCGGGGGGAAGAACGTCTCGAACTCCAGCCTGTACCCCTGAGATACTACTTGAAGGACCCAGGGATCCATGTGAGAGAGCCCACTGTCCGCTGAAATTTCTGAGACGGGCCCCCACCGTACCCGGGTCCGCCTGAGCAGCCCCCGCACCATGCTGTGGACCTACCGGACGCAGGGAGGACTTCTGCTCTTGGGAACTAGCTGTGTGTTGCAGCTTTTTCCTCTACCTTTGCCTCTCGGCAGAAAGGATGAGCCTCTAGCCCTCTTGCTTTTCTGGGGCCGAAAGGACTGTACTTGATGATACGGTGCTTTCTTTTGTTGTGGGGTAGCCTGTGGCAAAAAAATCGATTTCCCAACAGTAGCTGTGGAAACGAGGTCTGAAAAACCATCCCCAAACAGTTTTACCCCTTTATAGGGCAACTTCCATGTGCCGATTCGAGTCGGCATCGCCTGACCATTGCCAAGTCCATAACCCCCGTCTGGCGGCAATGGACCTAGCGCTTATTTTTGATGCCAGCCGGCAAATATCCCTCTGTGCATCACGCATGTAGAAGACCACGTCTTTTATATGCTCTATTTTCAGCAAAATATTGTCCCTATCCATAGTTATTTTCCGACAGGGAATCTGACCACGCAGCGGGAGCACTGCACATCCATGCCGAAGCAACGGCTGGTCGCAATATAATGCCCTAGTGTGTGACTATATCTTATAGGGTAACCTCCTGCTTTCTATCAGCAGGTCCCTTCAGGGCAGCCGTATCCGGAGACGGTAGTGCCACCTTTTCTGATAAGCGTGTAAGCGCTGTATCTACCCTATGGGTTGTTTCCCCGCGTGACCTATCCTCTGGCGGGAAAGGGTACGCTGCCAATAACCGTTTTAGAAATTATCAATTTCTTACCAGGGGAAGACCACTCTTCCTCACACACCTCATTTAATTTCTCAGATGCAGGAAAAACTACTAATAGTTTTCTCTCACCAAACACAATACCCTTTTATGTGGTACCTGGGGTATAATCATAAATGTGTAATACATTTTTCATTGCCTCAATCCTGTAACGGGTGGACCTATTTGGAGGGTACACCAGTCTCATCGACGTCGACACTGGAGTCAGTATCCGTGTCGACATCTGTGTCTGTTATCTGAGGTAGCGGGCGATTTTAGAGCCCCCCATGACATTTGAGACGCTGGAACAGGCACAAGCTGAGTAGCCGGCTGTTCTGTGTCGTCGACCTTTTATGTAAGGAGTTGACACTTTCACGTAATCCTTCCATAAGTTCAACCACACCGGTGTCGACCCCGCAGGGGGTGACAACATATTTACAGGCATTCGCTCCGCCTCCACCTCATTATCCTCCACATACCTGTCGACACAGCCGTACCGACACACAGCACACACACAGGGAATGCTCTGATAGAGGACAGGACCCCACAAAGCCCTTTGGGGAGACAGAGGGAGAGTATGCCAGCACACACCAGGGCGCTATATATATCACAGGGATAGCACCTATAAAAAGTGTTTTCCCTTATAGCTGCATATATATATGTATACTGCGCCTAAATTGTGCCCCCCCCCTCTCTTTTTAACCCTTTCTGTAGTGTATTAACTGCAGGGGAGAGCCAGGGAGCTTCCCTCCAACGGAGCTGTGAGGGAAAAATGGCGCCAGTGTGCTGAAGGAGATAGCTCCGCCCCTTTTTCGCTGACTTTTCTCCCGGATTTTTATGGATTCTGGCAGGGGTTAATGTACATCCATATAGCCCTGTGGGTTATATGTGATGTATTTTTGCCAGCCAAGGTGTTAATATTGCTGCTCAGGGCGCCCCCCCCCCAGCGCCCTGCACCCATCAGTGACCGCAGTGTGAGGTGTGCATGAGGAGCAATGGCGCACAGCTGCAGTGCTGTGCGCTACCTTGATGAAGACTGATGTCTTCTGCCGCCGATTTTCCGGACCTTGCTTCTGGCTCTGTAAGGGGGGCGGCGGCGCGGCTCTGGGACCGGACTCCGAGGCTGGGCCTGTGTTCGATCCCTCTGGAGCTAATGGTGTCCAGTAGCCTAAGAAGCCCAAGCTGGCTGCAAGCAGGCAGGTTCGCTTCTTCTCCCCTTAGTCCCTCGATGCAGTGAGCCTGTTGCCAGCAGGTCTCACTGAAAATAAAAAACCTAAAACTAACTTTTATCTAAGAAGCTCAGGAGAGCCCCCTAGATTGCACCCTGCTCGGTCGGGTACAAAAATCTAACTGAGGCTTGGAGGAGGGTCATAGGGGGAGGAGCCAGTGCACACCAGGTAGTCCTAAAGCTTTCTTTTTGTGCCCAGTATCCTGCGGAGCCGCTATTCCCCATGGTCCTTACGGAGTTCCCAGCATCCACTAGGACGTCAGAGAAATGTTGGACTGAGATGTGGGACCAGAGAGGAGGAGAGAGGGGAGAGCCGCGGGGAGACGGGGGACAGCCGCGGGCATACAGGGGGGATCAGCACTACAGCACAGCGCTGCAGGAGGATGTCACACAGCTGCGCCGCTCGCGGCAGCGTCCACCCAGCTCCAGCAAGTGAGGTCACGCTTGCTGTAGCTGGGTGGATACTGCCATGAGGTCGGGCGTCTGTGTGACATCCTCCTGCAGCGCTACTGTAGCGCTGATCTCCTCCGTCTGCCCGCGGCTGTCCCCGCTGGTCTCCCGCGGCTCCCCCCTCTCCTCCTCTGGGTCCCTCATCTCAATTCGACTTTTTAAAAGTTGAATTGAGATGAGATTGAATAGGGGTTGTTGGATCCATTCCAACAAATGCATGTCGGAATGGATCCGACCCTAATTGAATATACCTTTAAGTAAATTGGGGCCCAGATATGATTGTGAAACAATGGTGACTGATGTAGACAATACAAAATTATAAGTGCACATAAATAATGTAAATTTTTCTCTTGATGGATAAAGTGAGGTTACTATCCACAGATGCCTGCGGTTACTAACCACTTGCCTGGCATGGTCGCAACAGATGCGACCATGCCTGCAAGTGCTTTATCTGTCAGATAAACAGTATTAGCAGTGGCAGGGAAGGGAAACTTCCCTCCGCTGCTGCTGTCAGAGGAACCGGAAGGTCCCTCTGCCTCTCTGCGCTCTTCCCTACTCATTGCCGTGCTGCCGATCACTGCTGATCGGTCAGCATGGCAGGAACTCTCCTCCAGCGGCTGCAGACAATAGCAGCTGCTGGGGAAGTGTAAATGACCTTCCCCCCAAGTCCCCCCTGTGTACCTGGAGGCTGTCCCGGCTTTCAAAATGAAAGCTGCAATGGTCGCTGTGTTTCTGATGTTCTGATGGTCGCGATGTTCCCAATCGATGTTCCAATGTTAGGGGGGAAAATGTAAAAAAAATGGGGGAAATTTTTTTTATTTTTTTTTAAACTAAAATCATTTTGGATAGGGTTAAATTTATGTTCTTCACCTAATTTACTCATAGGTAAACCAGACAATTTCTGAGTGGTTTTTAAGGGAAAAAAATCTAAAATGTTTAGATTCTGCTTTACGAGCAAGATACAAATAACTATCATGTTGCAACGTAAAATTATACAGAGATAGCCAAGCCTGGAAATAAGGACCTGCAGTGGCCAACCAAAGTCTTGCTATACAAACCTTGGCCATCATACATAAATTTATAGCATACTGCAAACTATATTTATCAAGGGCATCATCATCTATAACTCCAAGACATCAAAACCCCAGAGTAAAAATGGAAGGTTAAATATCAGTGTCAGAGAGCACACACAGAACCTGAACCCAAAAGGATTGCACCTCCAGACACTGCAACAATACTGTATATGCTAAAAGGTACCAGAAGCTGACTGACACTCAGGTCAGACATCAGAAGCCCTCCCACCAAATCTCACTAATCTAACTGGCGTCAAATAAGTCCTATGCAAAATAAATGATTGAATCTGCTGAAAGCGAACAGAAGCAGTAGATCAGGGATGGGGAACCTTTGGCCCTCCAGCTGTTTTTGAACTACACATACCAGCATGCCTTGCTACAGTTTTGCCATTTGGCCATGCTAAAACTGTTGCAGGGCATGCTGGGATGTATAGTTCAACAACAGCTGGAGGGCCGAAGGTTCCCCATCCCTGCAGTCGATACTCGGGGGAAAGCAAAACTTCTATTCCAGTCATCTTCAGAGAGATTACCCACCTAATCAGGCACAATAGATATACAGGTTGAGTATCCCTTATCCAAAATGCTTGGGACCAGAGGTATTTTGGATATCGGATTTTTCCGTATTTTGGAATAATTGCACACCATAATGAGATATCATGGCGATGGGACCCAAGTCTAAGCACAGAATGCATTTATGTTTCATATACACCTTATACACACAGCCTGAAGGTCATTTTAGCCAATATTTTTTATAACTTTGTGCATTAAACAAAGTGTGCCTACATTCACACAATTCATTTATGTTTCATATACGCCTTATGCACACAGCCTGAAGGTCATTTAATACAATATTTTTAATAACTTTGTGTATTAAACAAAGTTTGGGTACATTGAGTCATCAGGAAACAAAGGTTTCACTATCTCACTCTCACTCAAAAAAGTCCGTATTTCGGAATATTCCGTATTTCGGAATATTTGGATATGGGATACTCAACCTGTATAATTATAAACAATTGTGGTGATCACCCTAAGACCCAAGTAGTGCAGCTCTCAAATAGCAACCTACATTGCCTCTTGTAGGAAAGAGTCCACCTGAACACAAAATGACTATGTGAAATGAGGTTGTCCTGGTTATGTTATTGGTCACAAGATATTGGGTAACATTAAACCGTATGTGATGTTAAATGAATGATAATTAGATTTTTATTTTATTTTTAAATGGCAGGGTGATCTGCAAATTAGCCTTAATTTGCAATATCCAGCTGTAGAATGATTTGAGGTTTTTGAAGATTCCATTTTAAGTGGGCGAGTGACATTTTATGCATAATTGATTAGACTGTCAGTTACAGTTACTAATTGGCTCGGATTCCCCTGGACTGTCCAGAAGTAGCGATAAATGTCTGCAGTCTGAAAATTCCCTAATCCCGGGCAAGTGCCATGCCACTTTCTCCCATGGCATGCCTGTACCGGCCTCAGGACCCTCTAAGCACAAACTACGACTCTCCTACACCCGCCTGACCAAGGTACTACCTCATCATACTCGCAGTCAGTGAGTGCCCTGCTGAGTCAGACATGAACTAATACCTGTACTGGGCTGTCGGGATCCTGGCAGTCAGCAGACCGACGCCGAAATCTCAACAGCTGGAATACCGGTGGCGAGCGCAGCATTTCACGGGTGTTGGGATTCTGGCGTCAGTATCCTGACCGCCAGGATCAAGATAGCTGGCAAACTGACCATATACCATCTAGCAGCATACTGGCCACTGCATGTCTGGAAAGTTTAGGTGACAACTATCACATTAAGATAAAGCTAAATACATACTGTATATGACAAAACAAAATACAAGTGGATGGAGCACTGGTGCATACAACTGTTTTTTTTTTTTTTACTGAAGATTATATAATGCGATTAAAAACACATAGCTATATAAATAAGGTATACTATAATACCCAAATCATGTACCCTATAAAAAGATGTGTGTGTACATACAGAAAAATACCCAATAAAAAAATAAAAATTTGTATGTGTGAAAAGTTCACTTTCTTGATGAGTGATCAAGCTTATAAAATGGGATGAAAATGAAGATAGAATTTGATACTAAAAGAGTTGTAGAAATCAATTTATATAGTTTGTAACAGTCCAGCGCAACCTAGGTACCTTCTGTTTGTAGCTTCTCACAGTAAGTAACGCACCATCTTGATAATGTAATGCAATATAGATACAGTAGGTGAGAGAACTCTGTGTTCGGGGAGCCAAACTTGTGTGTACGGTAGTGCAAATAAATCCAGATACATTTTTGGTTGAATGTAATGGTGTCAGAGATCAGCGGAATTGCCGGCCAATCTCAGATGTTTTTTTAAAGGGGCAATCACTTACAAGGCATGGTTTTGCCTTGTAAGTGATTGTCCCTTTAAAAACAGTCCATGATCGGACTGGCATCCTGCACCTTCGGCGATCACGCCATTACATCCCGCCGATGACATCACAACATTTGGCATTCTGTAAACAGATAAAAGATTTTGATAACTTACGACATCACAGAACATCCTATGGTGTGATAAAACAATATATAATGCATGCAGACACTATGCAAGTTATGTACAGCCTTACGTTGACAGGCACAGTAGCAGCGGTACACCAAATGTTTATGGTTTGGCCAGGTCCAGAACTAGCAGATGAATTCACATGTATGTTTGTAAACTGCATTTTATTCACATTAGCTAGTATTGAATCAATAAATCTTACACGGTTGTGTCCATCACTCCAAAAGCTCTGGGTGTACGAACGAATTGACTATATAAAGATTAAAACCTGGAAATAAGATAAAGTACCATAGGCAACACTGGTAAAACACCCTAGGCAGAAAAAAAGTCAGTCAATCAATAGACCCCACTTAGAACCAGTCCCTTTGAATTAGAAGGAGCAAAGATTCCTGTATCTGAACCTCCACGGCAACATTCCAGGAGTTGACAAGTTTGATGCAATTGTCTAATGTAGATGCAAATTTTGTTGATCCACCGTAAGATATATGCAATATAATCAGGAAGCCCCACCAGTAAGAGATATCAGCTTTACACAGAGCACCAGTGACCTGATGAAAAGACCTGCGTTGAGCCAAAATCGCAGCAGAACAATCTCATATGTTAAGTCCTCCACCACTTCTGCAGAAGAATCAGATGTGCAAGCCGCACGGAGGATGGCCTCCTTGACATGAAAGAAACGGATGTGCATGCATGTGTCCTGAGAAACCCCAGTAGGGGCATTTTTTGCCTAACGCAAACAGTGAATGCTGTCAATAGAAAAGTCCGTTAAAAGGATTTTTCATGAAAATATCAGTGACATAGTCTTTAAATCCTGCAAACGTGACTGGACACCTTAGCATTATTGCAGCAGCACCAATCTTTGAGATCACAGACTTTGTTATGAAGCGCCATGACCACAGACTGAAGTTGCTCATCTATGTCTGTTAAATTGTTGTGAAACCCAATGACATCTTCCATCTTTTTTTTTTGCAAAACTGGTTTTTATTAAGTTTTTCGAGTGCAAATGTAACAACACAATCGACAATCAAAAATACAAGAGCGTTGAGGTAAGTACAACTTAACAGCCTATTGTCTCAGGGTATTGGATCTCTGCGAATAGTGGTGTTATGTAGTTGTAGGCTATCGTAGGTGAGAACCAGACAGTTTGAGGCAAAAAGTTAACAAATAACATCGAGTCTTAGAGAGAGAATTTGGGGTAAGGGGTTTAGAAGGGTAGGGAGGAGAAGAGCGAGGTGAGAGGGGGGGGGGGGGTAGGTAGAGTCAGAGCACTAACAATTGATGTATACCTACTTGAGTAGGGTGTCTCCCAGGCGTGAACCCGGGATGTCGGGTAAGAGGGGGGATGCTACAACATTCGACATTAATGTTCATAGAGTGAAGGCCGACATAGAGTTAGAGGTAAATATATTGAGAGTGAGAGTGTAAAGAGAAAGAAAAAGAAGGTATGTGGGTAGGTATGGCATGGAAGCTAGAAAGGTGATATGCCAGGGGTGTAACCAAGGAGGGGAAGAAGGGAGGATGAAAAGTTGTTATTTAGAACAGAGGTATAGTACAATCCTATAAACGGCATCATCTAGTGATTCCTTTAGACATCTTCCAGAGGGGATTCTCAAAAACTGAAGTTATCTGTGCTTGGGTGTCCTGATCAAGTGTGGACAGATATGGACTCCATTTTTTGTGAAACCCCGCAAGGCCGGAATAACCTGTGATAACAGTGGTCTTGCGGTCAAAATAAATATATGTCAACATAACTTTTAAAACTTCAGATAGAGAGGGGATGGATTTAACAACCCAGCGCTTCAGGATCATCTTTTTTGCGATTGTAAATAGCATGGTAAACATAGGATACAATGACTTAACCCCAGGAATGGAGTTCCACGTGGAAAAATTCATACAAAGACATGCCCTCGGGTCAGGCCGTAGGGAGATGTGGAATTTGGTATTAATGAATCCCATTACTTTGTTCCAAAAGCGCTGGATCCTAGCACAACTCCAGAGACAGTGGTAGAATGTGGCTTTAGCCCCTTTGCATTTAGGGCATTTGTTGGGGTTGGAGGGGTTGTCGGCATCCTGATTATAAGGTGGCAAGTATGCCCTATGTATGGTTTTAAGATGTACTTCCTGAAGGTATGCGGAGTTCAAAATGGATAGGGTGCGCTGGTGGTGGCTTAGCAAATGTTCGTAGGAGGTGATGTCTGAAACCTCTGATTGCCATGCGGCAACTAGTTTTGGGAGATATGTTGTGGAGGGAATGTTCACTAAATGAGTATATAACTGTTTAATTTTATAGGGTTTAGTCTCCCATTGCTTCATGACTTTTGCTAGTGGGGATAGGTGAGTTGTAGAAGAGGTGCTGAGATTGAGTGATGTGAGGTAGTGTCTCATTTGAAGAAACATGAAGAAGTGGGAGGAGGGTAGAGAATATCTGTCTCTCAGCGTTTCAAATTGTGTAATGTGTCCACCTGGGTCGAAAACCTGTGAAGCGGAGCACAGCCCCCTCTCCCGCCATTGGAGAAATAGAGTGTTGTGAAGAGAAGGAGGGAAGGATGGATTCCCTCAGAGAGGTATATATGTAGAGGTAGTATGGTCTAGTTTCAATTTCTTATGAATTTTCACCCAGCTAAAATAGGTGTCCCTGAATAGAGGGTGTTCCAAGATGGAGGATGGGATCAGGGCCTTTTTTGTGTGTAGAAGAGCGCCAGGGGAGAATGGGCTAAAGGCGTCAGTGTCTAGTGTAAGGTCTGTATAAGTGCTCTTACCCAGTAGCCAGTCTGAGGCATATCGCATGAAAATTGAAAGGGAATACGATATAAAGTCTGGGACTCCAAACCCTCCTTCCGACCTGTCCATCACCAGCTTCGCAAAAGCTATTTTAGGCTTTTTCCCTTGCCAGATAAAACGGGTCATGGCTCTGCGCAGCTTGGTGTTGTCCAGGTCTCTGAGGCCAATTGGGAGAGACTGCATGATATAAAAGATTTTTGGGAAGATTACTGATTTAAGGACTGCGATCCGTCCCAACATAGATAGGGGGAGAGTAGCCCAGCCCTCAAGTTTGGTGAGGACAGCAGAGATAACCGTGGAAAAATTTAGCTCATAGATACGTGTGTTGTCTCGTGGAATGTTTATTCCCAGGTATTTAAAGTGTGATTGAGTGATCGTGAAGGTAGTGGTTTGCGTAAGTGTGGTGAGCAAGGAGGGGGTAATATTTAGAGGAAGTAGTTCTGATTTTTCAGCATTAATCTTGTAGCCTGCTGTTGCACCAAAGTCCGAGATTAGGCGTAAAATTTCGGGGATAGACGAAAGTGGGTTGGATATAAATAAGAGCATGTCGTCTGCAAATAGGGCGACCTTAAGTTCAGTTTTGCCAACAAATATACCGGTGTAAGAGGTAGAGAGTCTGAGGGCAATGGCTAAGGGCTCTAGGGCAATGGCGAATAGGAGAGGGGATAGGGGGCAGCCTTGTCTTGTGCCTTTCCCAATAGAGAAGGGGTTTGAGAGGAAGCCGTTGCAGGATATTTGGGTGGCTGGGGATGAATAGAGGGTACTGATAGCTTTGATAAAGGGATCCGGGTAGCCAAATCGGTGTAGGGTAGCATAAAGATGTGGCCATTCGACTAGGTCGAAGGCTTTTTCTGCGTCTAGAGAGAGGATGGCAGAGTCCAAATTAGGTGAATCTGGTTGACGGGAGTGCAATGCTGCTATCACCTTTCTCACATTGACCACTGAATGTCTGCCGACTATGAAGCCGGTTTGATCCGGGTGTATGGTGTGGGGGAGTGTGAGTTTTAGACGGTCAGCTAAAATTTTTGCAAACAGCTTGTAATCCAGGTTCAGCAGGGATATTGGGCGATAAGAGCCAGGAAGCGACAAATCCCTTCCAGGTTTGGGGAGTAATTTAAGGATGGCTGAGTTGAAATGTGGAGGGGGTGTCTTCCCTAGCAACAAGGAATTGAAAACCTCGACTAAGATGTAATCAAATTTGTGTTGGAGGAGTTTATAAAATTCCCCAGTATAGCCATCCGGGCCTGGGGCCTTATGAGGTTTCAATTGCCCTATTGCCAGGCGGACTTCAGTTAGAGTGATTGGGGATAGAAGTTGAGAAGCTATTTCTGTCGATAGGACAGGGTAAGGGAGAGCCTCCCAAAAGGAGGGGGAGGACTGGTGTGTCCCTGAAGGGGTTGGAGGGTGAGTGGGCTCCGGAGGGTGAGAGAGGGTGTTGGACTGGGGTTTTATTAATTGTGGAGGCACGTTTGGTCCTTTTGACGTATAAAGCTGTGAGTAGAAAGTATGCATAATCTGGGCTATCTGTTTGTTCGTAGAGGTTAGAGTACCTTGTGTGGTGCGAAGGGGGTGCACGATCGCTGGGGAATAAGTGCCCTTTAGTAAATTGGAGAGTAACCGTCCCGTTTTATTGCCAAACTTGTGAAATTTATGATGAACTGAGAACAGATACCTGTCGCCCATTTCCGATAGGAATTCATCAAAGTGGGTTTTGGATGTCAGGTATGCCTGTTTTGTGGTTGGTGAGGGGGATGATTTATATATCTGAAAAGATTGGGATAAGGCGTCTTGTAGTGATATGTATTGAGCCGAGTATTTCTTGTTGGAAGCTGCGGTAAAAGAAAAAATTGCACCTCTGAGTACTGCTTTTGCCGACATCCAGAACAGAAATGGATCGGAATTAATGTGTTCAGAGTTGTTGGTGCAATAGTCGTCCCAGGCAGCCTCCAAGAAGGACTTGAAAGTGAGAGACTTGCAGAATCTGGAGGGGAATCTCCATAGTTTGGTGGTGTCTCTGTCATCAGGGAAATGGGCAGTAAAGGTAACCAGGGCGTGATCAGAGAGGGAAATGGGGGCAATGGTGCATTGAGTGACTTGAGGAAAGAGAGTATGGGAGATAAAGAAGTAGTCAATGCGGGAGAGAGAGCCGTGCGCCGCTGAGAGGCAGGTGTATTCCCTTTCTGTTGGATTTAGGGCTCGCCAGAGGTCAATAACCTGTAGAGTGGATGAGAAAAAGGGGATGCCTATTTTGGGGAGTGTAGTGTGCTGGATCTTACGTGTTGAGGATTTGTCTAGGAGTGGAGAAGAGATCAAATTAAAATCTCCTCCAATGATGAGATTATCTCCCATGAAAGGAGTCAGGAGGGCAATTAGTTGTCGGAGGTAGGACTTGGAGCAAGGGGGGGGTGCATATATGTTAGCTAGAATAAATTTTTTGCCCAACAAATCTACAGATACTACTACAAATCTACCTGAGTCGTCTGCAGTGATGTTGTGTATTTCAAATGGTAGAGATCGGCGCACCAGGATGGCTACACCACGGGCTCTGGAGTTGTAGGAGGAGAATGCCAATACGGACCAGCCTAATATTCCCAGCTTTAATGTTTCAGATGGGGTCAGGTGAGTTTCCTGGAGGAATGCCACGTCAACGCCACTTTTTTGTAAATATATCAGGAGTTTTCTCCTTTTCGCTGGGGAGTTTATACCTCCAACATTCCATGTAGCGTAGCGGAGATCAGGCATCCCTCCTGGAAACAGGGAGAAACAGGAAAAATGGTTTAAAACATAGAGGGTCAAGGGTAGCAGCCTTCAGCATGAGCGTATTATGCATTATTGCAGCATCCAACCATTTCACAGAACTTAGAGTAGTGCTGAAATGAAAAGGGGGGTAAAGGGTGTCAGCAGAAATAGGGGGAGAGATACAGGGAAAAAGGGGAAGAGCATACATGAGAGAGGGCAACCAGATGTTAGAGTCTGGTGCCGCACTTCCGCAATAGTTGAATAATAACAGTGTGCAAAACAAGAAATACATCCGGCGGGGAGGGGTAGATCCGTCCCTGCTCCCCAGTGTGCAACTAAATATATAAGGGTGACCAGGAGGTCCCCGCAGTACACCATATGGTATATAAATGAACATATAAACATATCATAATTCTTAGAACTTAATCTGCATATGCAGCAAACGGCAATGTAGATGCTTTTCATTTAAAAAGTCAAAGCATAGTATAACTAGGTTAGGGCCTTAAAACGTCATTCTGTGGAATCAGTGATGTCGGCTTCTTTCGCCTGGGACAGCTCCTGGAGATATGCCAATGCATCCGGGGGGTTGGAGAAGTCCTTGAATGAGGAACCCTCGTAGATGCGGAGCCTCGCCGGGTATAACAGGCCGAATTTGCGTCCTTCTGCCACCAGTCTAGAGCATACAGGGGAAAAACCTTTTCTGGCGCGCGACAGCTCTGCCGAATAATCCTGGAATATGTGCAGTTTATGTCCCTCCCACGACAGGGTTTTGGCCTTGCGAGAGGCCGACCAGATCTCCATCTTATGTAAATAGTTGAGGCAGCGGAACAGAGTAACGCGGGGTCTCGGTCTGTTAGGGGTCGGTGTCGGGCCCACCCTGTGTACCCTCTCTATAACCATGTCCTGGCAAACTGACTCTATGCCTAGGAGCGAGGGGAGGGTGTTGCGGACAAAATGGGCCAGTGCCGGTCCCTTGACAGATTCGGGCAGACCGACCAGCCTAATGTTATTACGACGCGATCTGTTCTCAATGTCGTCAATCTTGTTCCATAGCTGGTAATTGTCATTAGTGAGGCGTTTTACTGTATGCTGCAAGCCCTCGACGTCATGGGAGACTACAGTGATTTGCTGTTCTGTTTTAGAGACTCTGTGTGTTAGGTGTTGAAGTTGGCTGGTGATGTCAGCTACAGCCTTGGAGAGGAGTGGTGTCATGGTGGCTGTTATGGCTGCCACTACATCTGTGTAGGTCACAGGGGTTTCATTACCGGCACTTACTTGGCCCCCAGATGCAGGTCCCTCAGCTGCAGACTTTTTGTGGAGGGGGGGAGCGCTATCACCAGCGGTGTCCGCCGTCATCGTCCCTGCAGCACGTCGCTTCTCCTGGCGTGGAGGCTGCGGCTGCTGCTGTGAGTCCGGCTGGGGGTGCGCCGTCATCGGGGCCAGAAACTTATCCATTTGCTGCAGGATAGGTAGCTGGGGCACTGCGGGGCACTCCGGAGTCAAAACGAGGCTTTAAAAGCCGTGAAAATGGTATTTGTTGGGGAGCAGTGAGCGGAGCTCAAAACGGAGCTCAGTACTCCATGAGGCCGGAACCGGAAGTCCGACATCTTCCATCTTAAGGAGGAATTCAGTTAGCACCGATAATTTACTCTTGCCTGGTAAATTAACTGTTAACGGGTGTTAACAAATAGAATCTGGAATAAGTTCACTGGATCTGAGTATTAACACAGTCGCGGCACCCGAAAATGGGCCATTTATCAAGGATTTCTTTTTGAATAAAAAAATCCCTGTTAACAGTAGCCTGTGGGATATCTTTGGGGCTAATTGAATTGCCCTAGGGGAACAATTAGCCTACAGTGGCTAAATGAATTCCCCCCTTAGCCAAGTCCGGCTTCCCAAATCATCTGGTACCATCCGACTGGTAGCATGACTGAAGAGCAGTGTGAAATTCCAAGTTGATGTCTTCCTTAAATGACACCAAAAGTTGTCTCAAAGAGCCCACAGTCAGAGCTGGGAGGTGGAGAACCTAGCTGAGGAGGCAGGTGGTGTCTGTGCTGCAGAACTGGAATCTTTGATTCCTGTGGCTCCGGGGCCCAACTCTGCTTGTTTAAAGAAACTTACAGGAGGCACCCCAGTTGATGCCCACGGATGTTTAGGAGACATCAGTTGAACAATGGATAGAGCGAAGCAGGAAACACTGGAATCTCAATAGCAGGGAGGGAGAAATGTAGACCCATCATTAGAAAGTAGTAGCAGAACATACAGGAGTGGTGGAAGTAGTCACATACCATTAATCACTTGCCATGTGTGAAGCTAAGGTTGTCATACTGGATCATTGTCGTTTGAAATAGTAGGTACCCAGTGTGGAGGCGCTATAGACCATCTGCCACTGAGAAAAACAGAAGGTAATCTCAGCACCATCTCCATACACATACCAGTGCAGAGGAGTGTTGTGGAATCTACCAGCGAAATAGGTGAAAGCAACAGGAGAAAAAGAGCCCGCACACTGTATGGCAAAGCCGCCTCCTCCTGCCACCAACCAGGAATAGGGACCAAGAGAAACTCAAGGATGGGCTACCCTAGGGAAAGTGTTCCACGAGGAGCACCAGAGAACTCACAAATGCAGCAGAGTCATGATAGAGGAGCTGCTCTCAAACTAACAGTTACTTCCAGATTCCTCAAATAAAGACCGCAGCTTATCCCCCCACATACCGTACTGTAGGCCCCGTTCACAAAGCTCCTTCACCAACAATGTCCCGGGGGTCAGACGCCACACGAGGCCATCGGCAGAACAGGCAGCGGGAAGCGTGGCCGGGACTGCAGCCGGGCCGCTGGGTATCTGGGCCAGAGGTGTAATCATGTCCTGTATCTAGAGGAGAGTGTGTTGTATAGAGTGTGATTAATAAGTTTGGACTCTGTGATTTGTATCAGATCCATTTGCCTGTGGATTCAGCTAATCAATGCGGCATATCTGTACTACAGGTAATTATTTAAGGTCTAATTGCAGTTGTGTTGGAAGCATTTAAGGCTTCCTATATGGACTAAGTAGCTGCTGAAACGATCTTCGTGGTTCAGAATTTTAGAGTTAAAATTAATAGTGTAACGAAAATGGTGTTATTTTTAGACAGACCAGGTGGATTTTTTTCTCTCCTTTAATTAACTCTGTGCCACACCCACATCACGCAGGCTCAGGGTGCTGATCGTGACAAGCTCTTGGCAGTGGCCATAACAGTGGTTATCAATAGTATAGACTTCTACTTTAATCGTTTTTAGAGCTCTTTGGGTGCAGTAATAAAAAATGACCGGGATGCTATTGAAACAGAACTGTTTAACCAAAATAAAGACTTTCTTTACACAATAACCTTTTCGAATAGTAAAAATGCCAATTGTAAAATATTATAAAATTTTAAATAAGTTCACTGAAAAAAAAATTGTACTGCAATGAAGTCTTGTACCAGGGAAATTGTTTAATATAGAATAGCTTTGTGCATTAATAAATAAGTTTGTAGCATTGTTTTCCTTTATTAGTGAATGAGAAAACTCAATTCAGTATCAAATCTCTCTTGTACTATGGGGCTCAGTCATATATGTGCTTATCCAATACTTTTTGTGTAGAATTTGAAGGATTCATTCAATAGCTAAGATACAGTAGTACTATTACTGGATTACGAATCCTTCTAACTATATGAGAGTTGACCTCTTAAGATATGATACAAAGGTTGTTACACAGGCTGGGAAAGTGGTAATTATTTCTCATACTGTATAAGCACTAATTGCCCTTTAAGAAGTGATCCCTAGGGATTATACAGAAAAGGAAACCTTAATATAAATGATTATCCTTGTGATCTTATGCACTGCATACCATTGCCATTCTTTATTTAGATTAATCCTAGATAATGCTGTAAATGTTAACAGATTATGGGCATGATTCAGATGTGGACAGAGGTGCGCTCTGCACTGCAAAGTAACGATTATGGGTACTTAGAGCATGCACAGGACCCACTGTGTGCATATAGGTCATGCGACACAGGATGCAGCCCGGTATCAGACTGCCAGTGATAGACAGTCTGATGTCATTTGGACAGCGGGGAGGAGGCAGCAACAGACTCCGTTTCTCCAAATGGAGGCGTGTCGTCGCCGATTAGGGGGAGGGAAGAGGCCAGGAATCTCCATGGTTGCACAGAGATTTCCTGGCCTCTGCAAATTGCCCAATGGTGAGTCCAGTGAGGAAAACAGTGGTGATAGCATCTCTAGACACATCTGAATTAGGCCCTTTATTTCTTAGTAGTTACTAAGAATCAGACAACATTGTTACATTTTAAATAGTTTCACTCTCAAACTTAGGTTATTTAGGGGGACAGTTACTAAGCAGTGATAAAAGTGGAGAAGTGAGCCAGTGGAGAAGTTGCCCAGCATTGACGTAACATTTATAATTTGCATACTATAAAAGTATACAGAGCAGCTGATTGGTGTCCATGGACAACTTTTCCACTGACTCACTTCTCCACTTTTATCACTGCTTAGTAAATGTCCCCCTTAGTCTCTTGTTCTCAACCGTGTGAAACTCTTAGCAGTTGCATACACACTATTAGATTATCTGTCCAATAAATATTTATGGTTGGATCGAAAATCTTATAACGTATGGGAGCAAATGATAATTGACCAATTGTTCCCAAACATTGGAAAACAGACAAAAAATGTAATTGTCATTCAGACAAATCCATTTGATTTAACATGGGGACACCCGGGGATCAGCCTGCACCCCCATTGTGATACCTGTGACTATTGTGATTTACTAGCTTCTCTGAATGTTTAGTTAAGCAATGGCATTGTTAACTTGCCCAAACAATAACTGTAAGCGGAATCAATTGAAGGCTGCATTGAAAAAGCATGAATGCCACCCTTTAGCATTATTACTTTAAGTTTATCTGTAAAAATGTCCTTGCAACAGTTTTAATCAGAGGTTCCATATTAATACAAAGGGCATAACCATTCTAGGTTAAGAAACGTAATACAATGAACCACAGAATTAAACATTTTCAATCGTGAATGAACAGAATGTTCAGAGATTTGGTAGTGCAATATAATATTTAAATTTGGCAATGTCACATTATACAAGATAAGTATACTACTAAATATTAGATCTAATTTAAAGGTCACATTCATGTAGAAAAGCACAAAATATATGACGTGCATTGCATATTAGTGGGAGTGGTTTACCATAAATTTATGTAAAACATTAGCAACTGTGAGACAAGTGGTGATTTTGAATGTGAGCAAAGGGAAATTTAAATGGTCTAGATGACCAATTTAATAGAAAAATAAGGCAGCGTATTGGCTACTTAACTCCTTTTCCTTAAGCAATGTTTATAAAATATTAGCAGGACTGTGTCAGTCACTTTTTTTGTGGTGTAAATGAGCAAATTGATTTTTATTGATTTACATTACATAGATAAACATTACAAAAAATGTATTAGATATGTAAATCCCATTCTATGTGCGAATAAAAAAAAAAAAAGCTGACAATCACAAAATATATTAATGTTTTAAATGAGTTAGAATAACAAAAATGATAAAACAGTAAGTGGTCAACAGTGTACACAACTATATTTGTTAGTCAAAGGTATCTTTGACATCCACAATTAAGCATGTTAGCTTACACGGCAAATTTATTTTCCTTAAATTAATTTTCTAATAAAACAAACTTGTAAAGTTGGGTACACACTATACAGTTTTTAGCCTGACCTGATAGATATTGGGTTCTTGGCCATATAACTGTTCAGTGTTTATGCAGCACCAGGCTCCTACGGTCGCTCCAAATTGCTCCCGATATAGTGAGTGCTGCACACGTTATGCCGTTCACCCTGTTTTGACATTGTTCAGAAACTGCAGTGTGTACAGACTTCGGCTAATGTCTAGTACTAGGTGGCTCATCCTGCCCTACCGGCGCTCTTCACACCATCGCAAGGGGCCACGCCCCCTTAACCCTTGCCCTTTGGGCGTGCAATATTTAGATTATATGGAGTATTACTTCCAATCATAATATTGTGAGTGGTTAAATATTGGACAAAGGGCGTGCGATGGTTAAGGGACCGTATCCCCTTGTGACAGCATGAGCAGCGCACGGAAGGGACGATGAATAGTAGGTGCTGTGGTTGGAGGAGTGTCGGGTGCGGAGGGAGAGGCGGCTGGGGGAGGGGGTATGGGGGGTGCTGCGGGTGGCGCGGCAGATAGGGGAGGGCGGGTGTGGGGGTGCCATGGGTGGGGGAGGGGTGGTTGCAGGGGTGGCGCGGGTGGGGTAGGGGGTCCGGAGGTGCCGCGGAGGCGGAAGGTGTGGTGTGCAGGGTATGTATGGTGTGTAGTAATGCAGTGTATGTATAGTAATGCAGTGTATGATGTACGTATGTATATGTATGCAATGTGTGCAGTGTATATGTATGTAGTGCAGCAGTTCAGTGTAGGATTTCCGGGGAGCGGCGGGCGGCCAGCGGCAGCAGTGAGAGTGACCACGGCTGGGTGGCTGCTCTCCGCCTCAGCCTGGGAGTCTCGGATGGCCAGGGAGGGAGAGATGGAGCCAGGGAGAGAGGAGGAGCGGATTTCCGGGGAGCGGCAGGGAGAGTGACCGCGGCTGGGCGGCTGCTCTCCGCCTCAGCCTGGGAGTCTCGGATGGCTGGGGAGGGGTAGATGGAGTCTGGGAGAGAGGAGGAGCGGATTTCCGGGGAGTGGCGCCGCTGGGCGCATGATATTGTGAGTGGTTAAATATTGGAAGAACAAAGGGTGTGTGATGGTTAAGGGGCCGCAGCCCCTTGTGTCGGTGTGAGCAGCGCACGTAAGGGATGTGGAATAGTAGGTGCTGTGGTTGGGGGAGTGGCAGGTGCGGGGGGAGAAGCGGCTGGGGGAGATGGTCCGGGGGGTGCTGTGGGTGGGGGAGAGGCAGATGCGGGGGTGCTGCTTGCGGTCGAGCAGTGGATGTGGGAGGGCGGGGGTGCCGTGGGTGTAGGAGGGATGGTTGCAGGGGTGGGGTGGTGGGGTAGGGGGTCCGGAGCTGCCGCAGGTGAGGGGGTGCCGCGGAGGGGGGAGGTATGGTGTGCAGTGTATGTATGGTGTGTAGTAATGCAGAGTATGTATAGTAATGCAGTGTATGCATGTGTATGTATGCAATGTGTGCAGTGAATATGTATGTATGTGCAGTGTATGTATGTAGTCCAGCAGTTCAGTGAGAGCAACTACAGCTGGGCGGCCTCTCTCCGCCTCAGCCGGGGAGGGGGAAATGTATCCGGGGATAGAGAAGGAGCGGTGGGCAGCCAGCGGCGGCAGTGGAGTGACTGCGGCTGGGCGGCCACTCTCCGTCTCAGCCTGCGAGTCTCGGATGGCCGGGAAGGGGGAGATGGAGCCAGGGAGAGAGGAGGCGGCGGGGGCGGGAGACAGAGCGGCCGTACATACAGCGGCGGCTCTGACTGGCTGAGGGGCGCCGTCCTCCTCCTCCTCTTGGCCTAACTCTGTGACTCTGACTGTGACTCCGCCCAGCATTAGCCACACAGTTACAGAGTGACAGATTTGGATAATTATATAGGAGATATTGTGTACGGAGAAACTATCAGCAAAATTATTTGGAATTAAAGGGATCATTTAGATCTAAACAATTATTGGGTATTGTGTATGCTGTACATTGTGATCGTTGTGGTCACTGTGATTTGTTCTATATTGGCCCCAAATCTCATATTTTGCACCCAGCATTATTGAGAGCTTCTTCCATTATTCAATAGGGTGCAAATATACAAACATTTTCCTGCAAAATGGCAACAGCACTCAACCTAATAATCATGCAAGACATCCCAAATTAATGCAAGCTAGAGTAACAATACATGTTCATATGTGTGTTAGATCATTACAGTGCCACACAGGAAAGACGTGGTAGTGATGGGTTAATCTTGGCTCTTCATGTTCCTTGCCACAAACTCTCTATCTCAAACAGATTTATAGCTTCTAACATAAAAAGAAATACAGAAATAGTTTTAGTGAGTTGTGGGAGGAAAGCTGGGTGAGGTCTTGTTTTCCTTTCTTTATTCCATATTTTTTCCTAATAATTAGCCTTTCTTCTTCTGATAAAACATTGCCCTCGAAGATTGCCAGCTTGTGAAGATGAACAATATCACCTCCCTCCTTCCAGATAAACACAGCTAACTCCTTCTGAAGGAATGCATAGGGAGAGAAAAATGGGATGTTCTCTGCACCAAGAAGACGCCAACCAAAATATCTGTCTTGCAAAAACTTCCATTGTTTCATCACAGACAGCAGCCAACATTTTCCACATATTCCTGAACACAATATACGTGTTCAGGAATATTTGCTATGTGTTCTGATATAAATGTATTTGTATTTTTCACAGATATAATTAGGTTTAAGGAATACACCAGTTAGCTATAACATAAACCCTATTGACAGGTTAAGTGAATAACATTAATCACCTCGTTACAATTACACCTGTCAAGTGATGGGTTACATTGGGGGGAATTCAAATGTTTGAAATGTCAGTTGGGTGTCTTTTTTCCTATCTAATAGACAGGAAAACACAGACATCCAACCGACTTTTCAAACATTTGAATTCACCCCTCATTATCTCAAGCCAGCAGAGTCAGTGTGCTGCTCTGGTCCTGGCATTCATGTGTACCACCTACCTAAACATTGTTGCAGACCAAGTGCACCCCTTCAAGACAGCTGTATTTCCTGCTGGAGGTGGCCTCTTTCAGCAGGATAATGCGCCCTATCACACTACACACAATTGCTTAAGAATACTGTAGTGTGAGGAATGTGACACAGAGCTGAAGGTGCTGACATGACCTCCAAATTCCCCACATCTCAATCCGATCAAGCACCTGTGGGAAATGCTGGAAAAATAAGTCCAAGCCATGGAGGCTCCCGCTTGCAACTTATGGGACTTAAAAGATCTACTGTTAATGTCTTGGTGCCAGATAACATGGATTTAATGTTATGGCTAATTTGTGTATAATCCTAATATTATTAATCTAAAATGGCACCATGACTTAATGAAAACACACACCGCACAGGCCGAGCAAATAGAAGACATGGCACTTCTCTCACTCTGGCACATATCAGGCATTACTACGTTGTAAAGATCTAACAGGAACGAACACCAAGGGGCATATGTAATAGGGTCCGAGTTTACCAGAAAAGAGGAATGCTGGCCGATCTCTTTTTAAAGGGGCAATCATTTACAAGGCAAAAACCATGCCGTGTAAATGATTGGCGCTTTTAAAGAATTCAGAGATTTACTGGCACCCCGCACCTCCGGCAAACTCGGACCTTACTGCATATGCCCCCAATAGAGAATGGGCATTCACCATAAGCTGCACCGCACATACATTTCCCATTTTATTTTTAGCAAAAGAGACTACGTAAATACGGTCCCCTGTATTAAAGGTATCTCCATCATAATTAGCATCCCTGAGAAAATGTGCCATACAATATTCACTGGGCCTCTCTCTCCACATACCAAACATAGCAGAAATTCACAGATGCCTGCTGTAAATCATGACAGCCTAGTCCTGCCCATGGCCACCTCTTAGTGCCTCTTGCCATTCCCTGCCACAGCAGTAGGATTAATGGATAGCATTAGATAAAAGGCAAATAATCAGAGGACAAGGAGATCATTGTGTGCTAATGTGTGGGGGTGAAAGTAGATTGAAGCTGTGAGGAGGGTGTTATGGATAAAACTCCAAGAGAAACCTCTTGACAATGAAACATCTATGTGCATCCAGGTGATGGAGGAACTATTGTGACAAGCTCTTCACTGGGTTTATATGCCTTCTGCATGTGTGAATAATCAGAAAACTCATTATGTTGCTTGAGAGTTCCATGGAACCAATATCATAAAAGAGCTTTAAGAACTCTTGATCAACAGAATAAAGAAAAAAAACATAATTAACTTTACTTAATGTATTTAAAACCCACTTTCTATAAGGACGCCCTCATTTTCTACCACTTCTCATAAAAAGTGAGCAGGTGGACACTGGGATGAACAACATATTTAGGGGAGCTGAGTGAATTAAAAGGAGCATTTCACAAAGAATAGTGCAGATTGAATGAAAAGGTCTATGAATATGATCCTAACATAATTTAATATAGAGCTGTTCAACCACTGACCCTCAAAAGCGGTATTATGGATGTTAGCCCCAATAAGCGCCAAAAGATTTATTTTCTTCCTAAAGCTTCTGCCACAAGCTACATATTCCCATTATTACCATTATGCTGCTGCCCTCTTCCCTTATGTGCTTATCCTTTGTCTTACTTTAATAATCTTCAACTGTACCACATCCAGCAGTCTTCTGCCACCTGATACTTATCCCAGTGTCATCTGCTGATGTAACTATGTGTATTTACCCTGTACTTGTCCTATACTGTCATCAACTGTAAGTTGCTGTTTTCCTGTTTGATTATTTATGTTTGATTATTTATGTACTCTGTAATTGGGCGCTGCGGAACCCTTGTGGCATCATATAAATAAAGGATAATAATAATAATAATAATAATAATAATAATGTATAGGTCGCACTGCCTAAGAGAATAATAAGAATTATAGCTTTGCATCTACCTTTCCTATGTGTCTTAGTTTATATATTTTCTATCAAAGACAAAAAAAAAGAATAATACTAATTATGCAGACCAAAGTCTACATATCACTGCATTTATTGTTATTTTTCTTTCTTTAAAGTAAAACTTATAACTAATTAGCCCGGAAGCTGCTCACTGTCATCTGAGTAGATGCAAATCACAGCAAATGCTAATTAGACAACCTAGAGCAGGGGTGTCAAACTCAAATTCATCGGGGGCCGCATCAGCAGTTTGGTCCCCATCAAAGGGCCGGTTGTATCTGTAGGTCTATCCAAAATTTACCGCTCCACCTGCCTTATATGTGCCCAGCCATCTGCCCCCTTTTAAAGTTCCCAGCCATGTGCCCCCTTTTATAGTGCCCAGCCATGTGCCCCCTTTTATAGTGCACAGGTCCCCATTTTACACATTGCGGCAGGCACAGGTCCCCATTTTACACATTGCGGCAGGCACAGGTCCCCATTTTACACATAGCGGCAGGTACAGGTCCCCATTTTACACATTGTGGCAGGCACAGGTCCCCATTTTACACATAGCGGCAGGTACAGGTCCCCATTTTACACATTGTGGCAGGCACAGGTCCCCATTTTACACATAGCGGCAGGTACAGGTCCCCATTTTACACATTGTGGCAGGCACAGGTCCCCATTTTACACATAGCGGCAGGTACAGGTCCCCATTTTACACATTGTGGCAGGCACAGGTCCCCATTTTACACATAGCGGCAGGTACAGGTCCCCATTTTACACATTGTGGCAGGCACAGGTCCCCATTTTACACATAGCGGCAGGTACAGGTCCCCATTTTACACATTGTGGCAGGCACAGGTCCCCATTTTACACATTGTGGCAGGCACAGGTCCCCATTTTACACATTGTGGCAGGCACAGGTCCCCATTTTACACATAGCGGCAGGTACAGGTCCCCATTTTACACATTGTGGCAGGCACAGGTCCCCATTTTACACATTGTGGCAGGCACAGGTCCCCATTTTACACATTGTGGCAGGCACAGGTCCCCATTTTACACATTGTGGCAGGCACAGGTCCCCATTTTACACATAGCGGCAGGTACAGGTCCCCATTTTACACATTGTGGCAGGCACAGGTCCCCATTTTACACATTGTGGCAGGCACAGGTCCCCATTTTACACATTGTGGCAGGCACAGGTCCCCATTTTACACATTGTGGCAGGCACAGGTCCCCATTTTACACATTGCGGCAGGTGGTGGAAGGAGGGAGAGAGAGAGAAAGAGAGGAAGGGAGAGGGGCTGACTTACATTTGAAGCGGTTCTCGCCGCTCTTCAGCCGCCTCTCCCTCCTCGTCTGCGCGGCTCCCTTCTCCCTCCTCCGACGGGGTTTCGTTGAATGACGCGTTTGCGCCGTGACGTCACGACGCAATCGCGTCATTCCGCGAAACCCCGCCCCCCCCCCGAGCTGGGCACTCGGGAGAAGGGGGTTTCATGGCGGCGGCACCGCGGGCCATCAGACGAGGTCTGGCGGGCCGGATTTGGCCCGCGGGCCTTGTCTTTGACACCCCTGACCTAGAGGCTTAAGCTGACTCTACTGTGCAGACTGAATAAGTATGTTCTAAACTTATATTATTATTATTATTATTATTATTCAAGTAAAATTAACATACTTGAACTCTGCAAAGTATTTAACATGAGAAAATAAAAGAGTTAAAAGCTTTATTCAGTGGTAGAGGCGTCACCAGGTGTAGTGACACCCGGTGCGCACTCTTGATATTCCAGCGCACCGGGGGCGTGGTCTTTAAATAAAGAGGGTGGGATCATCATCTCCGGAGACGCTTGGCTGTACTGGGCTGCCTCCTAGCTCTCTCGGCTGCTCTTCTATGACAGGAACCGGGTGCTGTAGCAGACTTTCACACTGCAGTACCTGGCTCCTGTCACTGTGGAGGAGCCCACATTTTGGTGTCACCCCTTCCAGGTGTCACACCCGGGTACCCCCGCACCAGCCTTGTGACGCCGCTGCTCAGTGGTAAATAAAATGAATCCACTTCTCAATGCTGGCACACCTGCATCAGGAGTACTACTTCAGTGGTGTGGGACATCCCAATACCCAACATATACAAGGTTGAGTCACATTATTATGAACACCGCTGTGTGCAGCACGGACAGCAGCTGGGCGAGCTGAACTGTCATTTTAGGCACTCCAGTTGTTGTTGAACAACACATACCAGCATGCCCTGCTAGTTTTGCTATTTTGCCATGCAAAACTGTAGCAGGGCATGTTGGGATGTGTAGTTCAACAACAGCTGGAGTGACAAAGGTTCCCCATCACTGTTATAGACATACGTCTAGTACAGGGATGGGGAACCTTCGGCCCTCCAGCTGTTGTTGAACTACACATCCCAGCATGCCCTGCAACAGTTTTAGCATGTCCAAATAGCAAAACTGTAGCAAGGCATGCTGGTATGTGTAGTTCAACAACAGCTGGAGGGCCGAAGGTTCCCCATCCCTGGTCTAGTAGCTCCCAGGTTCTTTTTGTCAGACGGCCCTCATGCACCTTCGTAGCAGACGTTCACCTCTGACATCAATGGCACATTGTGCTCTGCAGGGGGGGCAGATATAACATGTGCAGAGAGAGTTAGATTTGGGTTGGGTGTGTTCAAACAGAAATCTAAATTGCAGTGTAAGGCAGCCAGTATTTACCCTGCACAGAAACAAAATAACCCACCCAAATCTAACTCTCTCTGCACGTTATATCTGCCCCCTGCAGTGCACATGGCTTTGCCCAACTACTAACAAATTTGCTGCTGCAATCAACTCTGAATTACCCCCAATGCCCCCAGCTCTAACACACGTCATGCTGAAGCCAAGGCCAGCAGCGTGACGGTCTTCCACGTAAGGTACTTTACGTCCACCTCCTGCAACGGTTCAAACCAGCCTGATTGGAGGAAGTGCAGAACCAAATTGAGATCCCAAGGTGCAGTGGGAGGCACAAAGAGAGGTTGGATGTGCAAAACACCCATTTAAGAACTCCTGGACCTCAGGGAGAGAAGCCAATTGTTTCTGAGTAAATAGACAAGGCTGAAATCTGGACTTTAATGGAGCCTAGATGTAGGCCCACATCCACTCCCGACTGCAGAAAAAGCAGGAAACGTCCCAGATGAAATCCCACCGCAGAATATTGTCTGCTTTCACAACAAGAGATATACTTCTTCCATATACGGCGGTAATGTTTAGACGATACCCCCTTCCAGGTTTGGATAATGGTAGGGATGACCTTGTCAGGAATCCCTCTCCTGGCTAGAATCAGCTGTGCAACTTCCATGCCGTTAAACGTAGCCACGGTAAGTCTTGATAGATGAACGGGCCCCGTTGCGGAAGATCCTTGCGAACAGGTAGAGGCCACGGATCTTCGATCAACATCTCGAGAAGAACCGCGTACCAGGCCCTCCGATGCCAGTTCGGAGCAATGAGTATTGCTTAAACCTTTTCCCTTTTTATTCTCTTTAGAAATCTTGGGATCAGAGGAAGTGGAGGAAACATGTACACCAGCTGGTAGACCCACGGAGTTGTCAGGGCGTCTACCGCCACAGCTTGTGGGTCTCTCAACCTGGAACAATACCGCTTGAGCTTTTTGTTGAGTCGAGAGGCCATCATGTCGATCTGTGGATTTCCCCACCGACGTGTCAACCACTGGAACACCTCCGGGTGAAGGCCCCTGCATGCTGACACTGTCATAGCAGTGGTGCGTGCATTAAGCAAGCCTATTTCTTTTATGGCTTCCACCATAAAGTTTGCAGAGTCCTGTATATGTTGCAGGAGTAAAGTAATCTCCCCTTGAGGTAAGGTATCTAACCCCTCAATCAGGTTACCCGACCATTTGGCAATGGCTCTTGTAATCCACCCACATGCTATAGTGGGTCTCTGGGCCACCCCGGCAGCTGTATACAAGGATTTGAGTGTGGTCCCAATTTTACGATCAGCCGCGTCTTTCAGGGAGGCTGCACCCGGGACAGGCAATACAATTTTTTTCATGAGAGCCTCGATACTGATGCATCCACTATCGGTGGATTTTCCCATTTTTTCCTATTCTCAGGAGGAAAAGGAAAAGATGATAGGAAATTTCAAATCCCTAAAAGATTGCTATCAGGATTAACCTACAGTACTTCACACAGGGTATTTAGTTCCTTTGACACAGGAAAAGTGGCTGAGGATTTATTTTTCATATTAAAATAAGATTCCTCACTCTCCTCTGTCACTTTATCAGGGATATGCAGAACTTCTCTGATAGCCTCCATGAGAGCCTCTATTCCCTGTGACAGAGTACCCTCCCCCAGCCTCTGAGTCCACCTCCCCTCCTCCAAGTCTGACTCCTCATCATCAGAGTCAGACTGCAGGATATGGGCCAAAGTACGTTTTTGCGGACAAATGGCAGGGGACTGAGACGCTGGTTTGGGTACTGAGTCTCTTTTCATAAACTCAGTCATAGATTGTCTTAAGTATTGCGTCTCTTTCTCATTGCGGGACAACTTAGTAGAAATGTTGGAAATCATTCCTCTAATGGAGAACAGCCATGCTGGCTCTGACCCGCTATCCTGGGAAGGTACACTACACTGAGTACACACTAGTACACCCCCTGGAGAAGAGGAACACTGTGCCTTACATGAAACACACTCTTTGCCTGACATACTGTAACAGTGACAGAACACACACACACACACAAAGGAAAAGGTTAAATGCACAATTAACCCACAAAGAGCCCTTCCAGGGAGACACAGAGAGTATGGAGCCAGCACACGGAGCCCCTACTGCTAATGCCAAACTTAGCCGGGTTACAGACTAAGTACCTAGATTAGGGACTCAGTACACTAATAACCGCTCCCTCCCTGCTATGACCCCCTGGTACCGCTGAGGTAATCTGGAGTCTCTCCGGAGGAGCTGCGCATCCCTGTCAGTCAGCCTCTGTGTCAGCTGCAGAGGGATAATTGTGCTGGCGAGCTGCTGGATCCGCTTATAGTGAAGCTCCGCACCTTCAATGGCGCGTGGTCTTCCCGCTCTTTTTTATACTGGCTGAGATAATTTTGTGCCTAAAATGGAGTCAATGCCCTTTTAAGTCTGTAATGCCAGTCTGGGTACTGTGTACACATATAGTGTACTGAGACTCAGTTCGCCTCCTCAGAAGCTGTGCGTCTGCACTGTGTACTGAGTCTGGAGACCCAGCCGCCCTGTGTAGAAGCCGTGCGTCTCCGTACCCTCATGCCGCCATAATGGCCGGCGACCTGCTAACCGGGACGCCGGCTTAGCACTCACCACTCTTCTTTCTTCTGGCTCTGTTAGGAGTGGCGGCGTGCTGCGGGAATGTAACTTAACATGGATTTCAAATTGATTATCAAAAAGGCTTTGCCATTTGTTTTTCAGCCACATTAAGCCATTCATGACAAAGTTGCTCCTAATTAAATTAGACCCTAGGTATTCAATTAGTAGAGATGTTTGGGAGCGAAGTGTGACCTCAATAATCACCGCTTCTTAGCAGTACACCAACAAGGGATGAAAATAAAAATCTGTAATGGTGGTGGGCAAAGGGTGCCAGAGAAATGGTTGGTTTGCTGCCACCATGCAGCCGTCACCACTAATTTACTTGCTCCCTAAACATTAAATAAATACAGATTTGCAAGTTGAATGCAGGCTCATTTTCTTGCAAAAATATATGGCACTGCACATAATGCAAGATAACAGATTCTCCATCACACATGACTATATCTGGACCTAACATATACCACCAAGTTTAACCACAACAGGACATAGATATTAGTGGAATTTCTGTACTTGAATATGGTTAGGACAATGTGGAAACAAACTTGCACCGTGCAATCTCTAGAAACATGGCTATCTTTAAAATCTTGCTTTGTAGTTCTATTAAGCTTATGTTTCACCATTACATTAAAACACTAGATGAAATACAATTCTAAAATGCTCACCGTGCTTAACTTCCTTGAAGTGAAGAGGATTCTGCGTTCATGCAGCATGCTGGCATATATCTGAAGCATGTTCTGTACATCTACTGCTACAAAATATTCCGTAAGATTTCTCTGGGTAGAAAAAAAATGATAAATCTCATTAGTGTGATTTTTTACACAAATAATACAAGTATAAAAGCTATGGTAAAAATGACTGCAATAGTTTGTTTTATTTTTTTAAGAACAAAAGCAGCAATTGATGTAGGAGGAAAAAAACAAAAAACAAAAAAATAAGAATTTACTCACCGGTAATTCTATTTCTCATAGTCCGTAGTGGATGCTGGGGACTCCGTAAGGACCATGGGGAATAGCGGCTCCGCAGGAGACTGGGCACAACTAAAAGAAAGCTTTAGACTACTGGTGTGCACTGGCTCCTCCCACTATGACCCTCCTCCAGACCTCAGTTAGGATACTGTGCCCGGAAGAGCTGACACAATTAGGAAGGATTTTGAATCCCGGGTAAGACTCATACCAGCCACACCAATCACACCGTATAACTCGTGATACAATACCCAGTTAACAGCATGATAACAACTGAGCCTCTCAACAGATAGCTCAACAATAACCCTTTAGTTAAGCAATAACTATATACAAGTATTGCAGACAATCCGCACTTGGGATGGGCGCCCAGCATCCACTACGGACTATGAGAAATAGAATTACCGGTGAGTAAATTCTTATTTTCTCTAACGTCCTAAGTGGATGCTGGGAACTCCGTAAGGACCATGGGGATTATACCAAAGCTCCCAAACGGGCGGGAGAGTGCGGATGACTCTGCAGCACCGAATGAGAGAACTCAAGGTCCTCCTCAGCCAGGGTATCAAATTTGTAGAATTTTGCAAACGTGTTTGCCCCTGACCAAGTTGCAGCTCGGCAAAGTTGAAGAGCCGAGACTCCTCGGGCAGCCGCCCAAGAAGAGCCCACCTTCCTCGTGGAATGGGCTTTTACTGATTTAGGATGCGGCAGTCCAGCCGCAGAATGTGCAAGCTGAATCGTACTACAGATCCAGCGAGCAATAGTCTGCTTTGAAGCAGGTGCACCCAACTTGTTGGGCGCATACAGGATAAAGAGCGAGTCAGTCTTTCTGACTCCAGCTGTCCTGGAAACATAAATTTTCAGGGCCCTGACTACATCCAACAACTTGGAAGCCTCCAAGTCATTTGTAGCCGCAGGCACCACGATAGGTTGGTTCAGATGAAAAGCGATACCACTTTGGGGAGAAACTGGGGACGAGTCCTCAATTCTGCCCTGTCCATATGGAAAATCGGATAAGGGCTTTTACATGACAAAGCCGCCAATTCTGAAACACGCCTGGCCGAAGCCAAAGCCAATAACATGACCACTTTCCACGTGAGATATTTCAAATCCACGGATTTCAGTGGCTCAAACCAATGTGACTTTAGGAAATCCAACACCACGTTGAGATCCCAAGGTGCCACTGGAGGCACAAAAGGGGGCTGAATATGCAGCACTCCCTTAACAAAAGTCTGAACTTCAGGTAGTGAAGCCAATTCTCTCTGGAAGAAAATCGATAGAGCCGAAATCTGGACCTTAATGGAACCCAATTTTAGGCCCATAGTCACCCCTGACTGTAGGAAGTGCAGGAACCGGCCCAGCTGAAATTCTTCCGTTGAGGCCTTCCTGGCCTCACACCACGCAACATATTTTCGCCATATGCGGTGATAATGGTTTGCGGTTACTTCTTTCCTAGCTTTAATCAGCGTAGGAATGACTTCCTCCGGAATGCCCTTTTCCGTCAGGATCCGGTGTTCAACCGCCATGCCGTCAAACGCAGCCGCGGTAAGTCTTGGAACAGACAGGGCCCCTGCTGCAGCAGGTCTTGTCTGAGCGGTAGAGGCCATGGGTCCTCTGACATCATTTCTTGAAGTTCCGGATACCACGCTCTTCTTGGCCAATCCGGAACAATGAGTATAGTTCTTACTCCTCTTCTCCTTATTATCCTCAGTACCTTTGGTATGAGAGGAAGAGGAGGGAACACATAAACCGATCGGTACACCCACGGTGTTACCAGAGCGTCCACAGCTATCGCCTGCGGGTCTCTCGACCTGGCGCAATATTTTTCTAGCTTTTTGTTTAGGCGGGACGCCATCATGTCCACCTGTGGCCTTTCCCACTGGTTTACAATCATTTGAAAGACTTCTGGATGAAGTCCCCACTCTCCCAAGGGTGGAGGTCGTGCCTGCTGAGGAAGTCTGCTTCCCAGTTGTCCACTCCCGGAATGAACACTGCTGACAGTGCTAACACGTGATTTTCCGCCCATCGGAGAATCCTTGTGGCTTCTGCCATCGCCGTCCTGCTTCTCGTGCCGCCCTGTCGATTTACATGGGCGACCGCCGTGATGTTGTCTGACTGGATCAGTACCGGCTGGTTTTGAAGCAGGGGTTTTGCCTGACTTAGGGCATTGTAAATGGCCCTTAGTTCCAGAATATTTATGTGCAGGGAAGTCTCCTGACTTGACCATAGTCCTTGGAAGTTTCTTCCCTGTGTGACTGCTCCCCAGCCTCGAAGGCTGGCATCCGTGGTCACCAGGACCCAGTCCTGTATGCCGAATCTGCGGCCCTCTTGAAGATGAGCACTCTGCAGCCACCACAGGAGAGACACCCTTGTCCTTGGAGACAGGGTTATCAGACGATGCATCTGAAGATGCGATCCGGACCACTTGTCCAACAGGTCCCACTGAAAGGTTCTTGCATGAAACCTGCCAAATGGAATCACTTCGTAGGAAGCTACCATTTTTCCCAGGATCCGCGTGCAGTGATGCACCGACACCTGTTTTGGTTTTAGGAGGCCTCTGACTAGAGATGACAGCTCCTTGGCCTTCTCCTCCGGGAGAAACACTTTTCTCTGTTCTGTGTCCAGAACCATCCCTAGGAACAGCAGGCGTGTCGTAGGGACCAGCTGTGACTTTGGAATGTTTAGAATCCAGCCGTGCTGTTGTAGCACTTCCCGAGATAGTGCTACCCCTACCAACAACTGCTCTCTGGACCTCGCCTTTATCAGGAAATCGTCCAAGTACGGGATAATTAAAACTCCCTTCCTTCGAAGGAGTATCATCATTTCCGCCATTACCTTGGTAAAGACCCTCGGAGCCGTGGAGAGACCGAACGGCAACGTCTGGAATTGGTAATGACAATCTTGTACCACAAACCTGAGGTACTACTGGTGAGGATGGTAAATGGGGACATGTAGGTAAGCATCCTTGATGTCCAGCGATACCATGTAATCTCCCTCGTCCAGGCTTGCAATAACCGCCCTGAGCGATTCCATCTTGAACTTGAATTTTTTTATATATGTGTTCAAGGATTTCAAATTTAAAATGGGTCTCACCGAACCGTCCGGTTTCGGTACCACAAACATTGTGGAATAGTAACCCCTTCCTTGTTGAAGTAGGGGCACCTTTACTATCACTTGTTGTGAATACAGCTTTTGAATTGCCTGTAACACTGCCTCCCTGCCTGAGGGAGTGGTTGGCAAGGCAGATTTGAGGAAACGGCGGGGGGTAGACGTCTCGAATTCCAGTTTGTACCCCCTGAGATACTATTTGAAGGATCCAGGGATCCACCCGTGAGCGAGCCCACTGATTGCTGAAATTTTTGAGACGGGCCCCCACCGTACCTGGCTCCGCCTGTGAAGCCCCAGCGTCATGCTGTGGACTTAGAGGAAGCGGGGGAGGACTTTTGCTCCTGGGAACTGGCTGTATGCTGCAGCTTTTTCCCTCTACCTCTGCCTCTGGGGAGAAAGGACGCGCCTTTAACCCGCTTGCCCCTATTGGGCCGAAAGGACTGTACCTGATAATACGGTGCTTTCTTTGGTTGTGAGGGAACATGGGGTAAAAATGTAGACTTCCCAGCTGTTGCTGTGGAAACGAGGTCCGAGAGACCATCCACGAACAATTCCTCACCCTTATAAGGCAGAACTTCCATGTGTCGTTTGGAATCTGCATCACCTGTCCACTGCCGAGTCCATAACCCTCTCCTGGCAGAAATGGACATTGCACTAATTTTGGATGCCAGCCGGCAAATATCCCTCTGTGCATCCCTCATGTATAAAAGTGCGTCTTTTATATGCTCTACATTTAGCAAGATAGTGTCCCTGTCTAGGGTATCTATATTTTCTGACAGGGAATCTGACCACGCAGCAGCAGCACTGCACATCCAGGCTGAAGCTATAGCCGGTCTCAATATAACACCTGTGTGTGTATATATAGATTTCAGGATAGCCTCCTGCTTTCTATCAGCAGATTCCTTCAGGGCGGCCGTATCCGGAGACGGTAGTGCCACCTTCTTTGACAAGCGTGTGAGCGCTTTATCCACTCTAGGGGATGTTTCCCAGCGTGACCTATCCTCTGGCGGGAAAGGGTACGCCATTAGCAACCTCTTAGAAATTACCAGCTTTTTATCAGGGGAAGCCCACGCTTCTTCACACACTTCATTTAACTCTTCAGATGGAGGAAAAGCTACTGGTAGTTTTTTCTCTCCAAACATTATACCCTTTTTTGTGGTACCGGGGGTAACATCAGAAATGTGCAACACATTTTTCATTGCCTCAATCATGTAACGTGTGGCCCTACTGGAAGTTACATTAGTCTCTTCGTCGTCGACACTGGAGTCAGTATCCGTGTCGACATCTGTGTCAACCATCTGAGGTAGCGGGCGCTTTAGAGCCCCTGATGGTTTTTGAGACGCCTGGGCAGGCACAGGCTGAGAAGCCGGCTGTCCCACATTTGGTATGTCGTCAAACCTTTTATGTAAGGAGTCGACACTGTCACGTAATTCCTTCCACAGCACCATCCACTCAGGTGTCGACCCCGCAGGGGGTGACATCACATTTACAGGCATCTGCTCCGCCTCCACATAAGCCTCCTCATCAAACATGTCGACACAGCCGTACCAACACACCGCAAACACACAGGGAATGCTCTGACAGAGGACAGGACCCCACAAAGCCCTTTGGGGAGACAGAGAGAGAGTATGCCAGCACACACCAGAGCGCTATATAACACTGGGATCCCACTATCAATGAGTGTTTTCCCTATAGCTGCTTTTTATATATATTACATATATATATTATCTATACTGCGCCTAAATTTAGTGCCCCCCCTCTCTTTTTTACCCTTCTGTAGTATTCAGACTGCAGGGGAGAGCCAGGGAGCTTCCTTCCAGCGGAACTGTGAGGGAAAAATGGCGCCAGTGTGCTGAGGGAGAAGCCCCGCCCCCTTTTCGGCTGACTTTCTCGCGCTTTTTCTGCAATACTTGCAGGGGTAATTTTACATCTATATAGCCTCTAGGACTATATATGATGTATATTTGCCAGCCAAGGTGTTATCTATTGCCCTCAGGGCGCCCCCTACCCCCAGCGCCCTGCACCCATCAGTGACCGAAGTGTGAGGTGTACATGAGGAGCAATGGCGCACAGCTGCAGTGCTGTGCGCTACCTTGGTGAAGACCGAAGTCTTCTGCCGCCGATTTTCCGGACCGGCTCTGTAAGGGGGACGGCGGCGCGGCTCCGGGAACGAACACCAAGGTCGGGTCCTGCGGTCGATCCCTCTGGAGCTAATGGTGTCCAGTAGCCTAAGAAGCCCAAACTACCACCTGTTAGCTAGGTTCGCTTCTTCTCCCCTTAGTCCCTCGCTGCAGTGAGTCTGTTGCCAGCAGATCTCACTGAAAATAAAAAACCTAAATATACTTTCTTTCTAGGTGCTCAGGAGAGCCCCTAGTGTGCATCCAGTTCAGCCGGGCACAAGAATCTAACTGAGGTCTGGAGGAGGGTCTTAGTGGGAGGAGCCAGTGCACACCAGTAGTCTAAAAGCTTTCTTTATAGTTGTGCCCAGTCTCCTGCGGAGCCGCTAATCCCCATGGTCCTTACGGAGTCCCCAGCATCCACTTAGGACGTTAGAGAAAAATTATATATATATATATATATATATATATATATATATATATATATATATATATATATATATATTTTTTTTTTTTTATTTTTTTTTTATTTTGGAGCTATCAAACCAAAAAGCAGTTAAATTATAAGCATGTACAGAATGTGATACACCACTATTTAGTATTCTACACTAAGCCTACAGCAAATACATGTTCATTCAAACTGAAAAATAATCTTAAACACTGATGACAGGTGAGTAGCTATGCTAGAATAGCAGAAATGACATTTACAGAAAATCTGTACAATACTGTAGGCATTCTTTGTGTGTTGTGAATAGGATGAATATGGGTATTTCCCAACATTCAGAAATTTGTGCAAAGTTACCCTGACAGAGCTTTGAAGGATTTTCCATGGAAACATTAATAATGTAAAGAAAAATATACAATAAATAAGTCTGAATGGTTTGAAATGCGAGTGAAGTTTTGTAAAATGACGTTACAATATTCGGTAAAGTACCAGGTGACGCCAACAGCATGAGGCAAGTAAAGTCTGTTTTTCTTTCAGCCGCAGTGGCACACAGAATATAGGCATACTGCGGGTGTAGTATAGTATATAGTCAGGAGACCGCCGGTCAGCATACCAGCGCCGGGATTCCGGCGGGGAGGGGAAAGTGCAGCAAGCTCCTTGCGGGCTCGGTGGCCACCGGGTTTTTCCCCCACTCTATGGGTTTCGTGGACACCCAGGAGTGGAAATAGTCCATGTTGGTCGGCATACCGACCACCGGGATAGTGAGGGGGAGGGATGTTGGTGGAGGTCATGTGACCGTCGGTCTCCTGACAAGCGGTCACAAGAATACCACCTGCATACTGCATATCATTTTGATCAGCATAAGCTGCGTGTGCCGTATTCACATCGTTTTGCGAATAAGATGCATTGTAATAGAATAAGTCGCATGTAATGACGCTCAGCGCTACCGAGTCACGCCACAGCATGGTGTGACTAGAAAGGCTGTTTATAGTGCAGGAGGACAAGATCTAAGTGGACACATCTGTATGAAACAGAAGCCTTAATACATGTGTCCACACACTGGAAATTAAATTTTGCCAGCAGATAAGTAGTATTTACTTTCCAGGTCATGTAATGGTCTTCCTTAAATTATTATATTTGAATATATTTGAATATCTTATCTTCTTTTTTACTAATTAGATGTACTCCTCGCAACACTCTTATCCAGCAACAAATTACATAAATTGATTGGATTTATCATTTCATTTTTTTTCTCTCTCACTATAAAGCACATCTTCTTACAGATGTAACATGAAAGTAAAACATGTACATATTAATTTTAATATTCAAATAATATATACCAACTAATTAATTAGTATGGAGCATTATAAAGAACTAACAAGGCTAAAATTCTTGTAGCTCCCCCTATGCACGTAACTGGAGTATATTTCAGCGGGATACGGTTATTAGGTCGACACAGCTTAGGTCGACAGTCATTAGGTCGACATGGTCATTAGGTCGACATGTAGTAGGTTGGCATAAGTTTTTCTCATATTTTTTTATTTTCATTTTTGGGATTTTTCCATACTTGACGATCCACATGGACTACGATCGGAATGGTAACCTTGCCCGAAGCATGGCGAGCGAAGCGACACGGTGCACTAATTGGGGCTCCGCGTCACTTTACGAAGAAAATTACACCAAAAACAGTCCAAAAGCTCATGTCGACCTAGTACATGTCGACCTAATTTCCATGTCGACCTAATGACTGTCAACCTAATGACTGTCAACCTAAATTGGGTCGACCCAACGATCCATACCCGTTTCAGCATGGACAGTTTTCCTTCGTAATCTACTGTACAAATACAGAGTTTACAGAGGAGATCTGGTCAGCATACCAGCATTCAGGATGTGCACCACCGGGGAGGGAGGGTTAGGTTCTGGCAGGGCGGTTAGGGTCAGGCTGCAGGTAGGGGATTAGGGTTAAAATACTGACCTAACAGGTGCTAGGATTGTGTGTGTCGGGATGTCGCTGTCGGTATTCTGACCACCAGCATGGGATCCCAATACCATCTGGGACATAGCAGACCACATTTACTTGTATTCCACAATTATTATTTTTTTTCCTTTCATTTTAGGCACTTTTAAGATGTTTAATTATATTTCCCAGTAAAATAAGTTGTACAATGTAGAGGGGGCGTGGCTTAGAGCCCCTTTAAGTAAAAACAAATCCCCAGGTAAGTTATCACTGGAGAAAACAATATCACTACCCATACTTTTTCTGGTACTAATGCAAGTAGACTACACTACATTGCCTAGAATAGACATTTGCACAACACTGTACACCAGTAATTGCATTCTTATTACTGGGTTTTTCTCAAGCATATGTAGGATTCTCCCTCTAATATAAAACAGAACGCACAAAGTGATTAAGTTAACAAGTAAACAGGCTCATTCAAGGAAAACAGACAAGTGGTTAAAACCCAATTAGATACATACACTTTCAGGGATTGTCGGCAGTCCGGTTACGTCAGGAGTAATGAAAAACGAGTGCTAGGCAGGAGGGAGAGTAGGGGGAAAAATATAACACAGGTTAATTAGAATTTAATAAGAATCTTAATTGGGGGTTTGGTGCTAGGAGGGGGAAAATAATAGGATTAATGAGTTTTATGGTATGTGTATACACAATTATTGGAACAATGAATGACAGAAATTAACAAACACCCTTATTTCAAAGTAATCAAGACACAAAATGCAGAAGAAACACAAAGTTAACGTTAAGACAGAAGACAGCCTGTGATATATGTGCACTTCATACAGTAGGGAGCTGATGATGCTTGTCTGCATACTCTATAAATCTGTTATATTTTATCGCTTTGAAGATATTTTTTTTCCAATTTAAAAAAAAACAAAACATTTTAAAAGACTTCATTTTTGTTTTGTTAACATATGGTCAGGATTTTTAACCACTTTTAGAGGCTCATGATGAACATGGGCATAAAGGACAGCCCTATGTTATCTTGCGTATTAGAAAATAACTGTATTCAAGAAAAAGCTCTTACATATAAATACTCCTCTTATTGTTCTGGGGTGTGATCAAGCATAATGGGGTCAATTCAGCTAGCTGTGAGATGAAGTTGCAGCAGTGTGGAAACATTAGCAATGGTACCTCTATTCGCCTCAGACTTGAGGAATCTGTGAGACGGAGGTAACGTAAGTGCGGCAAAAGGTGTAGCTGCCTCAGAGAGAACTTTACTACTGTGGCTGCTACAATTAGTGAACTAGTCTAATGAACTCCCTCTACAAAATTCTACTGACAGCAAATTTCAAAGGTGCCCTGATCGGAAACAGCGCGTAGACTTATCTGAAATGACAAAGTATTTAAGAACATTATTTACAATGTTCCCTGCACACAAAAGTGTCAAGGGCTAAAAATCACTACTGGGTGAGCTGTCCAAATATACACACAGTGAGGCTGGAGCAAAGTCAGACTCACACCAGTTTGTGAAGGGTGACTTGCATAAGAACCGTGTGTACACAGAAAAGCGTCTGCAAGCATATGCACCTATGCAGATTTACAGGTTTTTGGAACTTCCACCTGGTTGCACCTGGAGAGGAAGACCTAAGCCAAGATGCAGACCACCACAGAGACATATATATGCCTGTGGAAGCCATATCATAAGTGGGAGGGTCAAGGGCAGCTGTAAATACACATTGATGCCTATGATGATAGGGTCTTTCTTGTTTGCTTACGGTTTTGCATGTGTGCTTATATTTGCTTTGTACACAAGATGGACAGCTCTTGCTGTGTTGAATATATTTTTTATGGGTTTTATTTTTGAAGCCCAAAAGCAAAATAATTTTTGCAAGTATAGCAAAATTATTAAAAACACGGGTGTGTGTTTCTGTGATATATGCCTTGTGTAAACTGTGTGCGTATACTGGTTCCAACCTGCATGCAACTTTGCACAGGCAAACAATGGCGGCTTTTTGGTGAACACACTTTAGAACAATTTGGGGTTCAGCTCTACATCATGCTCAGTATGAGCAGCCCTTAGAACCAATATTTTGTAGAATGGCGCACTCTGGTCTCTGAATTCAGCGTCTGCGTTGTACCAGGGTAGTATGGTCATCTCACAAAGCTCTTAGAATGATATCAGAGTAATTTAATTTTTTTTCATTCATAAGTATGAATTTGCACATTTGTAACAGTCATATTTCCCAGGGGAAAAAAAAGAAAATATTGGACAAGAGAAGAATAAAATAATCAGTTTTACTCCATGATTGGCAGGGAGAGAGATAGTATTCACTTAATAATTAGTGGATTATTCCAGAGAAAATATCTAAAGAGTGTACTAGATTATGGTTTTCAAAAAGTGAAAGAAGAATGATTGCAAGAAAGGGAGAGATTTATCACTAAAAATTAATGTTTAAAATGTAAGAAAATGTTTTACTTAATTAGGAACTCACCCTGCACTGTGACTTACCAGCTCGATAGTGGGCTGAGTTTTTAAAACGGGTTCCATTGTTATAAACTGTAGTGGGTTCTTGTAAATAAGAAACAAAAAATCCACTTATAGCTATTGGCATTTCCCTATATTCGAAGGCCATCAGTACTATCAATATCAGCATCAACAAATGTATATTAAGGGGTATATTTACTAAAGTGTGGGTTTTTAGAAGAGGAGATATTGCCCATAGTAGCCAAGTAGATTCTACTTAACATTTCTCTAGCAACCTCTAGAAGATAATAGTGTATGATTGGTTGCTATGTGCAACATCTCCAAATCTAAAAATCTGCACCTTAGTAAATATACCCCTAAGAGACGAAGGCTTGGTGCTTTGATACATGTAAACTGTGAAAGAAGAACATTTATTAATTTATTCACAACATTCATGCAAAGATGATTGGTCACCTCAGCAGTTAATCAGCTGTCTTATGTACTGGAGGAATTATTACGGCTGGCATGTCACATTTTATAGACTCAAGTATTAACACTGTATGGTTAGATTACCCACTGCATGCAATATATTTAAAATTGATGCACTTGATATACTCTCTACCAAAGTTCACTCCAAGATATATTTAGCTGTAAACTGAACCAGACAAAAGGGAAAATGTAATACTAATAATATGGATATAGCCCTGAATATGAACATTTCTTACCGCTGCATATCACACTGATTTGGACAGTTTCTTTCAGGGGTAATAATAACGGCTTTCATGCAGGGTTAGCTGTTCTGAAAAGCAGATGTCCCAACGAATGTTAATAGCAGGATTTTTGTGTCGACTGATAGGGGCGAAAGTTTACACTGCCAAGTTATGTCCCAGCAATGATCAAGCACATGCATGACTTTAGGTTGTATATGTGCACTAAAAGAGTTGGAGGGATATGAAGAGGAACCTCTTCACACTCAAAAACCTATTTTCATAGAAAAGAGCACGCGGAAACCATGTGAAGATGGCGTGAGCTATCTGAGGGCAAGAGATAAATATTGTAGTTTTCTGAGCATGATAAATTGTACAACTGCAACGTCTCCATACATATGTGTCCTCATACACCTAGCCCTAATACGCCATGCGGCATGATTCACCTGGCGTGACTGAGCCGCCAAGTTCCGCACAACTCTGCTAGCACCCAATTAAGGCACACCAGGAGATTGCACTGATTAATTTGATTTATGACACTTGTATAACTCTGTGCAAGTGAGGTAAACTAAGGCCGGGGCATTGTACTGTATCACCTCAGAATAAGACTCAGACGCACACAGATATACAAGTGGGGAAACATTTGTACATATGCTGCAATTTTGTGTAAAACACAGGAGATATTGCAGATATCTAGTACCTAGATAAAGAGGAAAGTTATTTAGTATAGAATAAATCTTGCGCAAACGGCTGTTTCCACGTGATTTACAGGGGCCAAAAACATGATACATAGGAATCAAAAAATTCTGGATTAATCCACTTTGTCTAGCATTTGTGACCATTATGTTCTACAATCTATCCTGAACTATGACTCTCATATTTCCAAAGTAGAAACCATTAAGGATGAAATTAGCTGACAAAGGATTTACACACCCGTGGTCTAAGCTGAACATCATTTATCATCATAAAGTACACAGGCCATGATACCTGTTTTCAACTGCACTTGGTGATCTGCTATAGGAACTTGTCACAAAGGGTTTAAAGTAGGGATGAGCGCGTTAAATTCCCTGAGAACCGAACACCCCCCCGAACGTCATGCTCCAAGCCCTGATCAGAGTCTGGCTCGGGACTTCCCGCCACACTTGGAAACCAGAACGAGGCAAAAGTGATCATCCCACTGTCGGATTCTTGCGGGATTTGGATCCCAGATAAACAGCCGTGCATCGCCACTTTCACTACGGACTTGGAGAGTGAGGGAGACAGACCTCTGTCTCTCTCTGTGGGCGGTGGTGTCGGGTGGGGTTAGTGTGTGCTCTGTAGGGGTGCTGCTGCAGTCATTCTGGTGTACCTGTGCTGTGTTAGGGGTGCTGCTCTGGCTGTCACTGGTGTTTCATGGGGTGGTATTCAGTATGCCGGCTGTTGGGATCCCGGCGCTCAGTATACCGGCGCCGGAATTCCGACACCCAGCATACCGACAACTATTCTCCCTCTTGGGGGTCCATGACCCCCCTGAAGGGAGAATAAATAGCGTGGCGCACGTAGCATTTGCGCTTGCCAGCTATCGGTATGACGGCAGTCGGGATCTCGGCGCCGGCATACCATACTACAGCCGTTTCATGTGCTGCAGCTGTACATGGGTGTTGCTGTCCTGGCTGTCACTGTGTTGTACAGGTTGCAGGGGCACTGTCTTCCTGTATGCTGTAAAATATTGGGGTGCTGCTGGCCCTGTATGTTGTAAAAAGTCAGAGGTGCAGTTGTTAAACATTAAAAGCACTGTGCTGTATGCTGTAAAATATAGGGGTCCTGCTGGGCCTTTATGTTGTAAAAAGTTAGAGGTGCAGTTGTTAAACATTAAAAGCACACTGACGTATGCTGTAAAATATAGGGGTGTTGCTGTTCAAATAACATTACACTGGCCCTGTATGTTGTAAAAAGTCAGAGGCGCAGTTGTTAAAAATTAAAAGCACACTGCTGTATGATGTCAAATAATAGGATTTTAATACCTACCGGTAAATCCTTTTCTCTTAGTCCGTAGAGGATGCTGGGGACTCCAAAAGGACCATGGGGTATAGACGGGATCCGCAGGAGACATGGGCACACTAAAAAGACTTTGACTGGGTGTGAACTGGCTCCTCCCTCTATGCCCCTCCCCCAGACCTCAGTTATAGGAACTGTGCCCAGGAGAGACAGACATTTCGAGGAAAGGATTTTTTTTAAACTAAGGGCAAGAACATACCAGCCCACACCATAAACACACCGTACAACTGGGTCAGCAGGAAACCAGATAACAGTATGAACAAACAACAGCAACAAGCTGAATATTACCGATACACAAACCTCGTGTAACCGAGACATAACCAGTATCAACACAACTGCAAGGAACTGTCCGCACTGGGATGGGCGCCCAGCATCCTCTACGGACTAGGAGAAATGGATTTACCGGTAGGTATTAAAATCCTATTTTCTCTTACGTCCTAGAGGATGCTGGGGACTCCAAGAGGACCATGGGGTCTATACCAAAGCTCCAGACCGGGCGGGAGAGTGCGGACGACTCTGCAGCACCAATTGAGCAAACATAAGGTCCTCATCAGCCGGGGTATCAAACTTGTAGAACTTAGCAAAAAAGTGTTTGAACCCGACCATGTAGCTGCTCGGCAAAGTTGAAGTGCCGAGACCCCTCGGGCAGCCGCCCAAGATGAGCCCACCTTCCTGGTAGGATGGGCCTTTACTGACTTCGGCAACGGCAACCCAGCCGAAGAATGAGCGTGCTGAATCGTATTACAAATCCAGCGTGCAATAGTCTGCTTAGAAGCAGGATTTCCAATCTTGTTTGAAGCATACAGGACGAACAGAGCTTCTGTTTTCCTAACAAGAGCCGTTCTGGCGACATAAATTTTCAAAACCCTTACAACATCAAGAGATTTTGGGACTGCCACAGCATCCGTAGCCACAGGTACCACAATAGGCTGATTAATGTGAAACGAAGAAACCACCTTCGGCAGAAATTGTTGACGAGTCCTCAATTCCGCTTTATCCACATGAAAAATCAAATATGGGCTCTTGTGAGACAAAGCCGCCAACTCGGACGCCAAAGCCAAAAGCATGACCACTTTCCAAATGAGAAACTTTAACTCAACCTTACGCAAAGGTTTAAACCAGTGAGACAAAAGAAACTGCAACACCACTTCAAGATCCCATGGCGCCACTGGTGGCACAAATGGAGGATGGATATGCAGCACTCCCTTCACGAAAGTCTGAACCTCAGGAAGGACGGCCAATTCTTTTTGAAAGAAAACAAATAAAGCCGAAATCTGTACCTTGATGGAACCCAATTTCAGGCCTGCATCCATGCCTGCCTGCAAAAAATGGAGGAAACGACCCAAGTGAAACTCCTCCGGAGGAGCTGCTTTGGTTTCACACCACGACACATACTTCCTCCAAATACGGTGATAATGTTTCGCCGTGACCTCCTTCCTAGCCTTAAGGAGAGTGGGGATGACCTCCCCGGGAATACCCTTCCGAGCTAAGATTTGTCGTTCTACTTCCACCCTGTCAAACGCAGCCACGGTAAGTCCAGAAACACGCAGGGCCCCTGCAGTAACAGGTCCTCTCTTAGAGGAAGCGGCCAGGGATCTTCTACTAGTAATTCCTGAAGATCCGGATACCAGGCCCTCCGTGGCCAATCTGGAGTGACGAGTATTGCCTGAACCCTTGTTCGTCTTATGATCCTCAACACCTTTGGAATGAGAGGAAGCGGCGGGAAAACATACACCGACTGAAACACCCACGGAGTTACCAGGGCGTCCACCGCACAGGCTTGGGGGTCCCTTGACCTGGAACAATACTTCAGAAGTTTCTTGTTGAGGCGAGACGCCATCATGTCTATCAGAGGAATTCCCCAACGCCTTGTCACTTCTGCAAATACCTCTTGATGAAGAGCCTACTCTCCTGGATGGAGATCGTGTCAGCTGAAGAAGTCTGCTTCCCAGTTGTCCACGCCCGGGAGGAAGACTGCTGACAGAGCACTCACGTGCTGTTCCGCCCAGCGGAGAATTCTTGTGGCTTCCGCCATTGCCGCCCTGCTCCTTGTTCCGCCTTGGGGGTCTACGTACGCCACCGCTGTTATGTTGTCCGACAGGATCAGGACCGGGAGACCCTGAAGAAGGCTCTTCGCTTGGAGGAGGCCGTTGTAAATAGCTCTTAACTCGAGAACATTTATGTGGAGACAAGATTCCTGGCTTTACCATTTTCCCTGAAAACTTCTTCCCTGCGTGACTGCGCCCCAGCCTCGGAAACTTGCATCTGTGGTCAGCAGGACCCAGTCCTGGATTCCAAAACGGCATCCCTCTACAAGGTGAGAGCCTTGCAGCCACCACAGGAGAGAGATCCTGGCCCTGGAAGATAGACTTATTTTCCGGTGCATGTGTAGGTGAGACCCGGACCATTTGTCCAGCAGGTCCCACTGAAACACCCGAGCATGAAACCTGCCAAACGGAATGGCTTCGTAAGCCGCAACCCTAGCACTCGAGTGCATTGAATAATCGACACTCCTGTTGGTCTCAAAAGCTCCTTGACCATGGTCTGTATTTCCAGAGCTTTGTCCTCCGGAAGAAACACTCTCTGTAGCTCCGTGTCTAGGATCATGCCCAGGAAGGGCAGCCGAGTTGTCGGAATCAACTGAAACTTTGGCAAATTTAGAATCCAACCGTGATGTTGCAGAACCGTCAGGGAGAGTTCCACATTCTTTAGCAATTGTTCCTTTGACCTCGCCTTTATCAGGAGATCGTCCAAGTACGGGATAATTGTGACCCCTTGCTTGCGAAGGAGTACCATCATTTCTGCCATAACCTTGGTGAAAACTCTCGGGGCCGTAGAAAGCCCAAACGGCAACGTCTGAAATTGGTAATGACAATCCTGCACCGCAAATCTTAGGAAGGCCTGATGAGGAGGATATATCGGGACGTGTAAGTAGGCATCCTTTATGTCGACTGACGCCATAAAATCCCCCCCTTCTAGGATGGAGATCACAGCTCGAAGAGATTCCATCTGGAACTTGAAAGTTTTCAAGTATGGATTGAGGGATTTTAGGTTCAGAATCGGTCTGACCGAGCCGTCCGGCTTCGGCACGACAAAGAGGCTCGAATAGAACCCTTACCCCTGCTGGGACGGGGGAACCGGCAATACAACCCTTTGTTGACACAGCTTTTGTATCGCAGCATTTACTACTACTCTTTCTGAAAGAGAAACTGGAAGGGCCGACTTGAAAAACGGCGGGGGGGGGGGCATCTCCTGAAACCCCAGTTTGTACCCTTGGGACACTATGTCTAAAACCCAAGGATCCAGGGCCGATTGAACCCAGACCTGACTGAAGACTCGGAGACGGCCCCCCACCGACACGGACTCCCGCAGGGGAGCCCCAGCGTCATGCGGTGGACTTGGTAGAGGCGGGGGAGGACTTTTGGTCCTGGGTGCCTGACACTGCAGGCGACTTCTTTCCCCTTCCTCTACCCTTTGAAGCGAGGAAGGACGAGCCCTTTCCTCTTTTGTATTTATTAGGCCGAAAGGACTGCATCTGCTGATGGGGCACCTTTTTCTGTTGTGTGGGAACATAAGGAAGAAAAGATGACTTACCCGCAGTAGCGGTAGACACCAGGTCAGCAAGGCCGTCACCAAACAAGACACTACCGTTAAAGGGGAGAGCTTCCATATTTTTCTTGGAGTCGGCATCAGCATGAATCCACAGCGCCCTCCTGGCCGAGACCGCCATGGCATTGACTCTTGATCCCAAGAGACCAACATCCCTCGCCGCATCCTTTAGGTAATCTGCAGCGTCCTTGATATAACCAAGAGTCAAAAGAATGTTATCCTTATCAAGGGTATCCATATCAGAAGCCAAATTATCAGCCCACTTAGCAATAGCACTACTCACCCATACCGACGCCACAGCAGGTCTGAGCAATGCACCAGTATTAACGAAAATGGCCTTCAAAGTCATCTCCAGCTTGCGATCCGCAGGATCCTTGAGAGCAGCCGTGTCAGGGGACGGAAGCACCACCTTCTTGGACAATTGGGATAGAGCCTTGCCGACATTTGGAGACGACTCCCATTTTTCCCTGTCATCAGAGGGGAAAGGATATGCCATAAAAATTCTCTTGGGAATCTGCCACCTTTTGTCCGGCGACTCCCAAGCCTTTTCACAAAGAGCATTCATTTCATGAGAGGGGGGAAACTTCACCTCAGGTTTTTTCCCCTTTAAATAAGCAAACCCTTGTGTCCGGAACAGCAGGTTCGTCAGAGATATGTAAAACATCTTTAATAGCCACAATCATGTACTGAATACTCTTAACTACCCTTGGGTGTAAAGTAGCCTCATTGAAATCGACATCGGAATCAGAGTCCGTGTCGGTATCTGTATCTACCATCTGGGTAAATGAACGTTTTTGTGACCCTGAGGGGGTCTGTACCTGAACCAAAGCATCCTCCATGGATTTTCTCCATGCTTGTGTCTGAGAATCAGATTTATCCAGCCTCTTAGACAATAAAGCGACATTTGCATTCAGTGTACTCAACATAGTCACCCAATCAGCAGTCGGCTGTACCGACAGAGCCATTTCCAACTCCTTTCCTGCGCCCCCAGTAACTTCCTCCGGGGAGGAACACTCAGCCTCAGACATGCCGACACAAAGTACCGACACACCCACACTCACACTGGCCAAAACATGGGGACAGAACCACAGGGAAGCCTGGAGAGAGAAACACAGAGGGAGTATGCCAGCTCACCCCCCAGCGCCCATATACCTCAAAGTGATAATATATGTCTGTAGCGCTGCCTTAATAACAAAAAAGCACCAAATTACCTGTGCCCCCCCCCCCCGTTTTGCTCCCTTTTACTTGTGAGGAGCTTGGAGGTCCGGGCCAGCGTCTCTGCAGCCGCTATGGAGAGAAGAAAATGGCGCTGGTGAGCTGTGCGGCTAAGCCCCCCCCCCCCCCTTCCCGGCGCGCAGTAGTCCCGCTAAAATTTCACATTTTTATACTGGCGGGGGTATTATATACGGTGCCCGTGCATCGAATATGCATTTAGTCAGTGTATATGACCCCAGTAACTGCTGACAAGGGCGCTTTCCCCCAGCGCCCTGCACCCTGTGAGTGCCGTTGGTGAAGTGTGTGGGAGCATTGAGCGCAGCGCTACCGCTGCGCTGTACCTCCGTTACTGAAGTCTTCTGCCGTCTGATGTCTTCTGTTCTTCTCATACTCACTCGGCTTCTTTCTTCTGGCTTCTGTGAGGGGGGTGGCGGCGCGGCTCCGGGAACAAGCAGCTAGGCGAACCAAGTGATCGAACCCTCTGGAGCTTTTGGTGTGCAGTAGCCTAAGAAGCAGAGCCCTTAACTAAGAAGAAGTAGGTCTGACTTTTCTCCCCTCAGTCCCTCGATGCAGGGAGACTGTAGCCAGCAGGTCTCCCTGAAAAGAAAAAACCTAACAAAAGTCTTTTCCAGAGAAACTCAGTAGAGCTCCCCTAGTGTGTGTCCAGTCACTCCTGGGCACAGAGTATAACTGAGGTCTGGGGGAGGTGCATAGAGGGAGAAGCCAGTTCACACCCAGTCAAAGTCTTTTTAGTGGGCCCATGTCTCCTGCGGATCCCGTCTATACCCCATGGTCCTTTTGGAGTCCCCAGCATCCTCTAGGACGTAAGAGAAATAGGGGTGCTGCTGGCCCTGTATGTTGTAAAAATTCAGAGGTGCAGTGGTTGAACGTTAAAAGAACACTACTGTATGCTGTAAAATATAGGGGTGTTGCTGTTCAAATAACATTACACTGGCCCTGTATGTTGTAAAACTTCCGGGGTGCAGTGAAAATCAATGTACACTGGCCCTGTCTTGTATACTGTAAAATTACAGAGGTGTTGTGAAAATACAGGGATGCTGGCACCGTCTGCGGTTGCGATGTCTAGGCCTGACCTTCACAACACTCCATGGGAAGAGGAGGCTCCAACCACCATTTTCATGCCCCCTGCAAGTGCTGGGAAGAGCACCGCCAGTCCAGTTGCTGATATTGAGATTGATGATGTCACTGTAGAAGTACACCAGGATGAGGAGGATGTGGATGTAGCTGGCGCTGCGGAGGAAGTGGACGATGAGGATTCTGATGGTGATGTGGTTTGTTTGAATACGGCACCAGTGGAGACAGTTGTTGTCCATGAGATGAAAAAGACCATTGTTATGCCTGGGCAAAATACCAAAAAAGCTACTTTTTTGGTGTGGAATTATTTCTCCACGAATCCGGACAACAGGTGTCAAGCCATCTGTTGCCTTTGTCAATCCATAATAAGTAGGGGTGAGGACGCTAACCACTTTGGAACATCCTCCCTTATACGTCACCTGCAGCGCATTCATCATAAGTCATTGTCAAATTCAGAAACCCTGGGTAATGCCGTAAGCAGTCCACTGACACCTAAATTATGTATTTTGCTTGTTTGAATATTTTTTCTCTGTGAGGATGAGGCTGTAAACACTGAAAAGGGGGGGGGGATCTGAGGATGAGGTTGACATCTTGCCACTGTAGAGCCAGTTTGTGCAAGAAGAGAGTAATTGCTTCTATTTGGTGGGGGCCCAAACCAACCAGTCATTTCAGCCACAGTCGTGTGGCAGACCCTGTCGCTGAAACGATTGGTTTGTTAAAGTGTGCATGTCCTGTTTATACAACATAAGGGTGGGTGGGAGGGCCCAAGGACAATTCCATCTTGCAACTCTTTTTCTTCTTTGCATCATGTGCTGTTTAGGGCCTAGTTTTTAATACTGCCATCTTGTCTGACACTGCAGTGCCACTACTAGATGGGCCAGGTGTTTGTGCCACCCACTTGGTTCGCTTAGCTTAGTCATCCAGCTACCTCGGTGCAACCTTTTGGCCTAAAATCTATATTGTGAGGTGTTCAGAATAGACTGGAAACGAGTGGAAACAAATGTTATTGAGGTTAATAATACCGCAGGATCAAAATAACCCCCAAATTCTGTGATTTTAGCTGTTTTTAAGTTTTTTTCAAAAATCCTCCAGATCCAAAACAAAAACCGAAAGGGTGGTTTTGGCAAAACCAATCCAGATCCAAAACACGAGCGGGGATCCAGATACAAAACCAAAACCCGAAAAGTGCCCGCTGCACATCTCTAGTTTAAAGGCACTGTAAAACGTCAGTACAGATACAAAGCCTGACAGTTCCTGTAGTCCACAGTGTTGCAGGCCAGCCTTAATTCCAGCAAGTATATTACAGGTGACTAAGCGTCTTTAGCTCTTATAATTTTAATTGCAACTACTTTCACCAGCAGTAATAATATATCATAGAATGCACTTGATAATGCAATTTATATGGATATTAAAAGTCAAGAAAGTTCTGTGATCATATAAAAACACTATGGTATGCTGCAGAACAAATGCTTTAAAACAGGTCACACAAATCAAAGGTAACTTCTAATATACAGTGATTTACAGTACAGGATACATTACTCCATATAATACACAAGACTGACTCATGAATACTGAGGTGAGGACATAAAAAAAATAACAGAATATAAACATATCAAAAGAAATCACTATTAATACAGATATCATATATTATCATAAATTATTTACTGTGTATTAAGAGGTGGTCTTCAGTTTGCCGGCTGTCGGGATCCCGGCGCACAGTATACCGGCGCCGGCTTACCGACACCTTTTCTCCCCCTTGGGGGTCCACGACCCCCCCTGGAGGGTGAATATATAGCGTGGCGCGCTGCTCATTTGCGCTCGCCCAGCTGTCGGTATGCCGGCGGTCAGGATTCCGGCTCCGGTATGCTGGCCGCTGGGAGCCCGGCCGCCGGCATACCCTACTACACCCTGTATTAAAATATACGTGTGACAGTAACAGCAACATCCAGAACCATTTCAGCAATCACAATGTTATCAGAAGCAGTAATGACCAAGAGAGGCAGCAGCACAAATGACCCATAAAGTTAACAACAGCAGTTGACCAATAGCGTCAGCAGTAGCCAAAATGCTTAAGTGCATCAGCTGCAGCAAAAATATTCAAAAGAGCAAGCAGTAGCAGAAAGGAACAATAGCATCAGCAGAGCTAGAAATGTCCAATAATGTCAGCAGTTCCAGAAATGAGCAATAACGCTAGCAGTACCAGAAATCCCCAATAATGCCACCAGTACAGGTTGAGTATCCCATATCCAAATATTCCGAAATACGGAATATTCCGAATTACAGACTTTTTTTGAGTGAGATAGTGAAACATTTGTTTTTTGATGGCTCAATGTACACAAACTTTGTTTAATACACAATGGTATAAAAAATATTGTATTAAATGACCTTCAGGCTATGTGTATAAGGTGTATATGAAACATAAATGAATTGTGTGTATGTACACACACTTTGTTTAATGCACAACTTTATGAAAAAATAAGAATTTACTTACCGATAATTCTATTTCTCGGAGTCCGTAGTGGATGCTGGGGTTCCTGAAAGGACCATGGGGAATAGCGGCTCCGCAGGAGACAGGGCACAAAAAGTAAAGCTTTCCGATCAGGTGGTGTGCACTGGCTCCTCCCCCTATGACCCTCCTCCAGACTCCAGTTAGGTACTGTGCCCGGACGAGCGTACACAATAAGGGAGGAATTTTGAATCCCGGGTAAGACTCATACCAGCCACACCAATCACACTGTACAACCTGTGATCTGAACCCAGTTAACAGTATGATAACAGCGGAGCCTCTGAAAAGATGGCTCACAACAACAATAACCCGATTTAGTTAGCAATAACTATGTACAAGTATTGCAGATAATCCGCACTTGGGATGGGCGCCCAGCATCCACTACGGACTCCGAGAAATAGAATTATCGGTAAGTAAATTCTTATTTTCTCTATCGTCCTTGTGGATGCTGGGGTTCCTGAAAGGACCATGGGGATTATACCAAAGCTCCCAAACGGGCGGGAGAGTGCGGATGACTCTGCAGCACCGAATGAGAGAACTCCAGGTCCTCTTTTGCCAGGGTATCAAATTTGTAGAATTTTACAAACGTTTTCTTCCCCGACCACGTAGCTGCTCGGCAAAGTTGTAATGCCGAGACCCCTCGGGCAGCCGCCCAAGATGAGCCCACCTTCCTTGTGGAATGGGCCTTAACAGATTTAGACTGTGGCAGGCCTGCCACAGAATGTGCAAGTTGAATTGTGCTACCAATCCCACGAGCAATCGACTGCTTAGAAGCAGAAGCACCCAGCATTGTTGGGTGCATACAGGATAAACAGCAAGTCAGATTTCCTGACTCCAGCCAACCTGGAAACTATATTTTCAGGGCCCTGATAACATCCAGCAACTTGGAGTCCTCCAAGTCCCTAGTAGCCGCAGGTACCACAATAAGCTGGTTCAGGTGAAACGCTGACACCACCTTAAGGAGAAACTGGGGACGAGTCCGCAGCTTTGCTCTGTCCGAATGGACAATCAGATATGGCTTTGTGAGATAAAGCCGCCAATTCTGACACTCGCCTGGCCGAGGCCAGGACCAACAGCATGGTCATTTTCCATGTGAGATATATCAAATCCACAGATTTGAGTTGTTTAAACCAATGTGATTTTTTAGGAATCCCAAAACTACGTTGAGATCGCCCAGTGCCACTGGAGACATCAAAGGGGCTGTATATGCAGTACTCCCTTAACAACTTCTGGACTTCAGGAACTGAAGCCAATTTCTTTCTGGAAGAAAATCAACAGGCCGAAATTTGAACCTTAATGGACCCAATTTGAGACCCATAGACACTCCTGTTTGCAGGAAATGTAGAAATTAACCTAGTTGAAATTCTTCCGTGGAGCCTTCCTGGACTCACACCCTGGCACATATTTTCACCTAAGTGGTGATAATGTTGTGCGGTCACCTCCTTCCTGGCTCTGACCAGGGTAGGGATGACCTCTTCCGGAATGCCTCTTTCCCTTAGGATCCGGCGTTCACCCGCCTTGGCGTCAACGCAGCTGCGGTAAGTCCCGGAACAGACACGGTTCTTGCCGAATCAAGACCCTTCTTAGTATCTCTTGAAGTTCCGGGAACCAAGTCCTTCTTGGCCAAACCGGAGCCACGAGTATAGTTCTTACTCCTCTCCTTCCTATCATTTTCAATACATTGGGTATGAAAAGCAGAGGATGGAACACATACACCGACTGGTACACCGACGGTGTTACCAGAGCGTCCCAGCTATTGCCTGAGTGTCTCTTGACCTGGCGCTTCAGGTGGGACGCCATCATAACCACCTTTGGTCTTTCCCAACGGTTTACAATCATGTGGAAACTTCCAGATTAAGTTTCCACTTTTCCGGGTGGAATTCATTTATGCTGAGGAAATCTTCCCAGTTGCCCACTCCCGGAATGAACACTGCTGACAGTGTTATCACATGATTTTCCGCCCAGCGAAGAATCCTTGCTGTCATTGCCCTCCTGCTTCTTGTGTCGCTCCGTCTGATAACGTGGGCGACCGCCATGATGATGTCCTACTGGATCAGCACCGGTTGACTTTGAAGCAGGAGTCTTCCTAGGCTCAGAGCATTGTAAATTGCCCTTAGCTCCAGTATATTCATGTGGAGAGAAGTCTCCAGACTTGACCACACTTCCTTGGAAATTTTTTCCCTGTGTGACTACTCCCGAGCCTCTCAGGCTGGTATCCGTGCTCCCCAGAACACAGTCCTGAATGCTGAGTGTGCTGCCCTCTAAAAGATGAGCACTCTGCAGCCCCCACAGAAGAGACACCCTTGTCCTTGGAGACAGGATTATCCGCTGATGCATCTGAAAATGCGATCCGGACCATTCGTCCAGCAAATCCCCTGAGATCTGCCGAATGGAATCGCTTCGTAAGAAGCCACCATTTTTCCCAGGACTCCTGTGCATTGATGCACTGATACTTGGCCTGGTTTTAGGAGGTTTCTGACTAGGTCGAATAACTCCTTGGCTTTTTCCTCCCGGAGGAACACCTTTTTCTGGACTATGCCCAGAATCATTCCTAGGAACAGCAGACGTATCGTCGGAAAACAGCTGCGATTCTTGGAATATTTAGAATCCAGTCGTGCTGTCGTAGAACTACTTTAGATAGTGCTCTTCCGACCTCCAACTGTTCTCTGGAACTTGCCCTTTTCAGGATATCGTCCAAGTAAGGGATAATTTAGATGCCTTTTTTCTTTGAAGAAACATCTTTTCGGCCATTACCTTGGTAAAAGGCCCGGGGTGCCGTGGATAATTCAAACGGCATCGTCTGAAACTGATATTGACAGTTCTGTACCACGAACCAGAGGTACCCTTGTTGAGAAGGGCAAATTTGAAACTGGAGGTAATCCTTGATGTCCAGGGACACCATATAGTCCCCTTTTTTCCGGTTCGCTATCACTGCTCTGAGTGACTCCATCTCGATTTGAACCTTTTATGTAAGTGTTCAAAGATTTCAGTTTAGACTATGTCTCACCAAGCCGTCTGGCTTCAGTACCACAATATAGTGTGGAAAAATAATACCCTTTTCCTTGTTGTAGGAGGGGTACTTTGATTATCACCTGCTGGATATACAGCTTGTGAATTGTTTCCAATGCTGCCTCCCTGTCGGAGGGAGCCGTTGGTAAAGCAGACTTCAGAAACCTGCGAGGAGAAGATGTCTCGACTCTCCAATCTGTACCCCTGGGATAATACTTGTACTATCTAGGGGTCAACCTGCGAGTGATCCCACTGCGCGCTGAGACTCTTGAGACTACCCCCCCACCTTGAGTCCGCTTGCATGGCCCCAGCGTCATGCTGAGGACTTGGCAGACGCGGTGGAGGGCTTCTTTTCCTGGGAAGGGGCTGCCTGCTGCAGTCTACTTCCCTTACCTCTATGTCTGGGCAGATATGACTGGCCTTTTGCCTGCATGCCCTCATGGGAAAGGAAGGATTGAGGCTGAAAAGACGGTGTCTTTTTCAGCTGAGATGTAACTTGGGGTAAAAAGGTTGGATTTCCCAGCTGTTGCCGTGGTCCCCAGGTCCGATGGACCGACCCCAACTAACTCCTTCCCTTTATACGGCAATACTTCCATGTGCCGTATGGGATCTGTATCACCTGACCACTGTCGTGTCCATGACATCTTCTGGGTGATATGGACAACGTACTTATCTTGATGCCAGAGAGCAAATATCCCTCTGTGCATCTCACGTACATATATATAGAATGCATCCTATTAAATGCTCTATATGAATAAAATATTTTCAGTCAGAATCCGACCAAGCCAACCCAGCACTGCATCTCCAGGCTGATGGCGATCGCTGGTCGCAGTATAACCACCGTATGTGTGTATATACTTTTTAGGATATCTTTCCAGCTTCCTATCAGCTGGCTCCTTGAGGGCGGCCGTATCTGGAGACGGTAACGCCACTTGATAAGTGTGTGAGCGCCTTATCACCCTAAGGGGTGTTTCCCAACGCGCCCTAATTTCTGGCGGGAAAGGGTATAACGCCAATATTTGCTATCGGGGTAACCCCACGCATCATCACACACTTCATTTTATTTTATCTGATTCAGGAAAAACTACAGGTAGTTTTTTCACTCCCACATAATACCCTTTTTTGTGGTACTTGTAGTATCAGAAATATGCAACACCTCCTTCATTGCCCTTAACGTGTGGCCCTAATGAGAAATACGTTTGTTTATTCACCGTCGACACTGGATTCAGTGTCCGTGTCTGTGTCGACCGACTGAGGTAAATGGGCGTTTTTAACGCCCCTGACGGTGTTTCTGAGACGCCTGGACCGGTACTAATAGTTTGTCGGCCGTCTCACGTCGTCAACCGACCTTGCAGCGTGTTGACATTCTCACGTAATTCCCTAAATAAGCCATCCATTCCGGTGTCGACTCCCTAGAGAGTGACATCACCATTACAGGCAATTTCTCCGCCTCCTCACCAACATCGTCCTCATACATGTCGACACACACGTACCGACACACAGCACACACACCGGGAATGCTCTGACAGAGGACAGGACCCACACTAGCCCTTTGGGGAGACAGAGGGAGAGTTTGCCAGCACACACCAAAACGCTATAATTATATAGGGACAACCTTATATAAGTGTTTTCCCTTATAGCATCTTTATATATATCTCAATATCGCCAAAATCAGTGCCCCCCCTCTCTGTTTTAACCCTGTTTCTGTAGTGCAGTGCAGGGGAGAGCCTGGGAGCCTTCTCTCCAGGCTTTCTGTGAGAGAAAATGGCGCTGTGTGCTGAGGAGATAGGCCCCGCCCCTTTTTCGGCGGGCTCGTCTCCCGCTATTTAGTGAATCTTGGCAGGGGTTAAATATCTCCATATAGCCTCTGGGGGCTATATGTGAGGTATTTTTCGCCAAAAAAGGTTTTCATTTGCCTCCCAGGGCGCCCCCCTCCCAGCGCCCTGCACCCTCAGTGACTGCCGTGTGAAGTGTGCTGAGAGGAAAATGGCGCACAGCTGCAGTGCTGTGCGCTACCTTTAGAAGACTGCAGGAGTCTTCAGCCGCCGATTCTGGACCTCTTCTTACTTCAGCATCTGCAAGGGGGCCGGCGGCGCGGCTCCGGTGACCATCCAGGCTGTACCTGTGATCGTCCCTCTGGAGCTGATGTCCAGTAGCCAAGAAGCCAATCCATCCTGCACGCAGGTGAGTTCACTCCTTCTCCCCTAAGTCCCTCGTTGCAGTGATCCTGTTGCCAGCAGGACTCACTGTAAAATAAAAAACCTAAGCTAAACTTTCTCTAAGCAGCTCTTTAGGAGAGCCACCTAGATTGCACCCTTCTCGTCCGGGCACAAAAATCTAACTGGAGTCTGGAGGAGGGTCATAGGGGGAGGAGCCAGTGCACACCACCTGATCGGAAAGCTTTACTTTTTGTGCCCTGTCTCCTGCGGAGCCGCTATTCCCCATGGTCCTTTCAGGAACCCCAGCATCCACAAGGACGATAGAGAAATATTGGCTAAAATTACCTTCAGGCTGTGTGTATATGGTGTATATGTAACATAAATGCATTCTGTGCTTAGATTTAGGTCCCATCGACATGATATCTCATTATGGTATGCAATTATTCCAAACTACGGAAAAATCAGATATCCAAAATACCTCTGGTCCCAAGCATTTTGGATAAGGGATACTCAACCTGTACCAGAAATGCCCAATAATGCCATCAGTACCAGAAATGCCCAATAACACCAGCAGCACAAGAAATGCCCAATAATGCCAGCAGTACCAGAAATGCCCAATAACACTAGTAGTAACAGAAATTCCCAGATGCATCAGCAGTAGCAGAAACTTTACCAACAGCACAATAGAGCCAGCAGTAGCAGAAAATATCCAAGGTAAAAGCAGTATCAAAAATGTCCAGTAATGTCAGTGGGAGAAAGTTTAAGTATACTCCTAGTAATGGTTAACTATATCAGCAGTAGTAAAGATCCCCAAAAAATGTTACCAGTAGAGGGATGCTCAATAGTGTAATCAGTAGCAGTGATTGCCAAATTGTCAGCAATAGCAGTGATGTCCAAATTGTCAGCAATAGCAGTGATGCCCAAATTGTCAGCACTAGCAGTGATGACAAAACTGGTAGAAGCTTGCAGTACACACTAAGCATCATGAGAAATTAAGGGCACATTAACTGCAGATAATTTATGGTGCAGTTACATATACTGTCTGTGACTAGTTAGGTAAGAATGATACCATATTCAGACCTCCACACAATGTATAGTAGTAGCTGCAATGCCCAATAAAGGCACTGAATTGCATACTTGACAACAGTAGCAGATATACGACTGTATACATCTATGAAGCAATACTGTGGGTACGGATCTGCACCAAAAAGATCAGTCTGAAATGTCTCTGTGCGGATGCTCACCTCTTAGTAGTCCGCAATTCTGTCTACACACACGTGGCACACTTATATTATTTGCGTATACCCCACTGCCACCCAGTTGCAGACATTTAGCTACAACTAGAACTCTGGTCGATTTCTGTTCAATTTTCCAAAGTGAAAATGACTGTTCACCTCCCCAGCCTGAGAAGCATGCGCAGGGTAAAATAATCGCAGCTGCGCCCACTTTGTGTGCAGCTCAGAATCAAGCATGCACGTACAGTACGCTCCTACTGTATCAGATATACAAGGATAATTGCGGTTAGCATGATGCCATTAAAGTCAGAATTTGGAGGTATTTACCAGGTTCAGACTAACAGGAGTGTGAGCTTCAGGTACTGGGTGATTATACAGGGTCTTTAATATATCATTTAAGTCATTTTCCTGAAAGAATAAAGAAAAGGAACAAAGTTAAAATAAACATAGAAAACATTTGTTACACATTTTGTAGAGTTTTAAACTATTCTATAACATATTCAGAGACTACAAGTAATATGGTGAGATTCTGAGCTCTGCCAGATTTTTGTTTTTCACTACTTTTACACAAAGTACCTATACTTTCTACTGTAGACTGTAAGCTCTCTGCAGGGCCCTCTCCTTATTGCCTTCTCTACATTATTATGTTATTTAACATTGTAATTATGAATTTCAGTTAAGAAATTATTTGTATCAGTTTGTGCTTTTGTAACCAATTGTCCTATTTCCTTTGTACATACTTTATAAATAAATAAAATATTATAATAATAATAATAATAATAATAATAATAAATAAAAATAAAATAATAATAATATAAAAGCATATAGTTTTTTCTTTTCATGGTATATTTTTGTATAAGTTTGCTGTATCTTTGTGCATTTTTTTCTTAAGGTTTATTTTAAAATATTGCTTAGTAGGTTAAGTACTGTAGGCTATTGCCAGAGACTACTGTATTACAACACCGTAGTACTGCATTAACATTATCAATGTTTATTTGTAAGCACTGCACAATCAAGAGTTACATACAGTATCACACAAGATAAAATAAAAAATAAAAAAGTATGGATGAAATTGTTAAATGAAGAGCAGACGTGAGACAAAGGAGAATAACAGAGCAACAGCTGTTGTGAGATCTTACGGCCTTGATGTATACATTGTGCTAACTATTACTAATTAACAAATAACTTAATTTCAGCGTACATAAAAATAACATACAAATTGTAGTCAATGTAAGTTCCATGACTCATAAAAGCGGGTATCAGCTAATACAGCTGTGCTATATGTGAGTGAGTTGATAATCTGCAAACCAAGGGGGTAATTCAGATCTGATTGCTGCTGTGCACTGCAATGCGCACACGCGTCGGACAACAACGGGCATCGCCGGTCAGCAACGGGATGGTGCAAAAAATCTGATCGCAAGGGTGTTCGCAAGGTGATTGACAGGAAGAGGCAGTTTGTGGGTGGCAACTGACCGTTTACAGGGAGTGTCCGGAAAAACGCAGGCGTGTTCAAGCGTTTTCAGGGAGGGTGTCTAACGTCAGCTCCAGCCTGTTCTCATTGCACTGGAGAAGTAAGTCCTGGGCTGCGCACAGACTGCACAAAGCGAATTTTCACAGCTCGGCATACACATGGGATCGCACACTTGCACGGCAAATTTACACTCCCCCTGGAGGCGGAAACTATCTGATTGCAGGACATCTTGAAAACAATTCACTATTTTACAGGTAGCCAGTGAAGGGAGTAGAAAATGGGTTTAATGTGGCTGGAACGGGGCTGGTTGGTTAAAAGTCTGGCAGCTGCATTTTGTACCATTTACAAGTGGTGCAATTGTTTTGCTGGGAGACCAAGGTAGAGGGCATTTCAGTAGTCTAGGCGAGATGATACAAATGCGTGTATGACTTTAGGCAGGTCTTCTGAGGGAATTGAGTGCTTGATTGTGGTGATGTTCCATAGATGAAAGAATGAGGATATGATTGTGGCTGACACCTGATGTTTAAGTGCTAGGCTACTATCCAGGACAAAACCAAGATTCTGCACATGTTCAGTGTTTTGTAGTTCTGAACCCCCCAGCATAAGTCCTGTCAGTTGGCTATGTTGCAGTCTTGTCCTGTGACCTATCATCAGGACTTATGTTTTATCAGGGTTCAGTATCAACTAACTGGCACTCATCCACTACTGGCGCTCATCTAGGCAGCCATTTAGGGTTGTTATTGGGTAATCAGTACCTGGAGCAAAGGACAGTTACTGTTGTGTATCATCTGTATAGCAGTGGTAGACCAAGCCATGACGTCTGATTATTTCACCCAGTGGTAGCTTGTATACCCCAAAAAGCATGGGAGACAGTATAGAACCCTGTGGAACACCACAACTCAATGGCACTGGTGATGAAGAGTACTGTATACTCCAGACAAAACTCTCTGTGACCTGCCAGCGAGAAATGATTTGAACCAGCTAAGGACTGTGCCATCCAGACCAAAGAAATTCTTCAGGCGCTCAATTGGAATCCGATTATCCACGGTGTCAAATGCAGCAGAGAGATCCAGAAGGATTAAGATTTAACAGTCACCTCTGTCTCTTACCATAAGTAGATCATTAAGCACATATACCAGGGCTGTTTCGGTGCTATGTCTTCCCCTGAACCCTGACTGGAATGGATTATAAATGTTATAGGTTGACAGGCGGGTTTCTAGTTGAGTTGCAACCACTTTCTCAATAACCTTTCCTAGAAAAGGTAGGTTAAATACTTGCCTGTAGTTGGTCATGCAGTCAGGGTCTAAATTAGATTTTTGAAGAAGTGGTCTGAGTATTGCTTCCATTAGTGGTTCAGGAAAAATGCCTGTCTGCAAAGAGCACTGAACTGTTATTGCACATACAGGGCTGATTATTTCTATACACCCAAATAGAAGCTTGGTTGAGTCAAGGTCCAGATAACAGGTGGAGGGACGCAACATTCGGGTAATTTCAGCAATGTTTTGTACCTTTACTTGGTCAAAGCTGTTCCATGAAGACAGGTGGCTTACATTGGCAGGCTTGGTAGATTGGTAGAGAGCAAAGTGTCAGGAAGGCTTGCCTTATACAGTATCTCACCACAAAATATATGCATAACTGGATGATAATGCAGATATTGGCAATGTTTGTTCATGACAGCATTATCACTCAATAGCAACTAGAGGAATGAATAGGACAGGGTAAGCAATAACAAATACCATGAATAATTATTATCTTTTATATGTTAGGCGTCACAAGGTGTATGCAGCACCTTACAAAAGGTAACATAAAAACCAATAAAGAATACAGAATAAATGCAATACACCACAGTGCAGTACAAGTAAAAATTCAAGTACTGTAATAAAACTACAGACAAGGAGTAATGGGCCCTAAACACAGACCGACTGGCCGCTGAGGTGCCTGATGGCCGACACGGCGGCGGCGGGTGAAAGGGGAGTGAAGTTTCTTCCCTCCCCCCGTCACCCGGCCCCATATCCCTGCATGCTAATATGGACGAGGAAGAAACTTCACTCACCCCCGTCACCCGGCCCCATAGCCCTGCATGCTAATATGGACGAGGAAGAAACTTCACTCACCCCCGTCACCCGGCCCCATAGCCCTGCATGCTAATATGGACGAGGAAGAAACTTCACTCACCCCTGTCACCCGGCCCCATAGCCCTGCATGCTAATATGGACGAGGAAGAAACTTCACTCACCCCTGTCACCCGGCCCCATAGCCCTGCATGCTAATATGGACGAGGAAGAAACTTCACTCACCCCCGTCACCCGGCCCCATAGCCCTGCATGCTAATATGGACGAGGACGAAACTTCACTCACCCCCGTCACCCGGCCCCATAGCCCTGCATGCTAATATGGACGAAATTGTCCATATTGGCATGCATGCATAAACGAGACGGCACAAACGATGAACGAGCGCAGGGCCGCGCATCGTTCATCGTTGGTGCATACACACTGAAAGATATGAACGATATCTCGTTCATTAATGAACGAGATCGTTCATATCTTTCAGTGTTATCAGCCAGTGTGTAGGGCCTATAACCAGTACAGAGGAAAGTGTAGGGCAACTCGCTGTAGCTGGAGACAATATGAAGTGATGAGTTGCAGGGGCAGTCAAAACAGCTCTTAAAGATCTCGTACACATTGTATGGGCAAGCAGACAGTGTCTGTGACACTGAAAGGGAGACAAAAGACCTTATTCAGAGTTGTTAGCAAACTAAAAAAGTACACTAATGGGCAAAACCTTGTTGCACTGCAGGTGGGGCAGATGTAACATGTGCAGAGAGATTTTGATTTGGATTGGTTATATTGTTTCTGTACATAGTAAATACTGGCTGCTTTATTTTTACACTGCAATTTAGATTACAGTTTCAACACACCACACCCAAATCTAACTCTTTCTGCACATGGTAAATCTGCCCCACCTTTAGTGCAACATGGTTTTGCCCATTATTGTGCTTTTTTAGTTTGCTAACAAACCTGAATTCAATAGTCACTGAGGCATTTCTTCTCAAAGGGTGTTTTGAGGTATGCCACAGTATTCATAGTAACATAGTTAACCACTTAACTGGCAAATTTATTCCCCCAAAAACCGCTCAGAAATTGTCGTGTTTCTTTTTTAATGAGTGAATTAGGTGAACAACATTATTTTAACCTTATCCAAAATGATTTTAGTTTAAAAAAAGAAAAGAAAAATAAGAATTTACTTACCGATAATTCTATTTCTCGTAGTCCGTAGTGGATGCTGGGGACTCCGTCAGGACCATGGGGAATAGCGGGCTCCGCAGGAGACAGGGCACATCTAAAAAGCTTTTTAGGTCACATGGTGTGTACTGGCTCCTCCCCCTGTGACCCTCCTCCAAGCCTCAGTTAGGTACTGTGCCCGGACGAGCGTACACAATAAGGAAGGATCTTGAATCCCGGGTAAGACTCATACCAGCCACACCAATCACACCGTACAACTTGTGATCTGAACCCAGTTAACAGTATGATAACAAAACGAAGTAGCCTCTGAAAAAATGGCTCACAACAATAGTAATAACCCGATTTTTGTAACAATAACTATGTACAAGCATTGCAGACAATCCGCACTTGGGATGGGCGCCCAGCATCCACTACGGACTACGAGAAATAGAATTATCGGTAAGTAAATTCTTATTTTCTCTAACGTCCTAGTGGATGCTGGGGACTCCGTCAGGACCATGGGGATTATACCAAAGCTCCCAAACGGGCGGGAGAGTGCGGATGACTCTGCAGCACCGAATGAGAGAACTCCAGGTCCTCTTTAGCCAGAGTATCAAATTTGTAAAATTTTACAAACGTGTTCTCCCCTGACCACGTAGCTGCTCGGCAAAGTTATAATGCCGAGACTCCTCGGGCAGCCGCCCAGGATGAGGCCACCTTCCTTGTGGAATGGGCATCTACATATTTCGGCTGTGGCAGGCCTGCCACAGAATGTGCAAGCTGAATTGTACTACAAATCTAGCGTGCAATAGACTGCTTAGAAGCAGGAGCACCCAGCTTGTTGGGTGCATACAATATAAACAGCAAGTCAGACTTTCTGACTCCAGCCGTCCTAACTATATATATATATATATATATATATATATATATTTTTAGGGCCCTGACAACGTCTAGTAACTTGGAGTCCTCCAAGTCCCCAGTAGCCGCAGGCACCACAATAGGTTGTTTCAGGTGACAACGCTGACACCCCTTTAGGAAGAAACTGGAGACGAGTCCCAGTTCTGCCCTGTTCTAATGGAAAATTCTAATATGGGCTTTTGTAAAACAAAACCGCCCATTCTTTTTGACAATCGCCTGGCCGAGGCCAGGACTAACAACATGGTCACTTTCCATGTGAGATATTGGTCAACAGCATGGTCACTTTCCATGTGAGATATTTCAAATCCACAGATTTGAGCGGTTCAAACCAATATGATTTTAAGGAATCCCAACACTATGTTGAGATCTCACGGTGCCCCTAGAGGCACAAAAGAACTGTATATGGAATACACCCTTTACAATCTGGACTTCAGGAACTGAAGTCAATTTTTTCTGGAAGAAAATCTACAGGGCCGAAATTTAAATCTTAATGAACCCCAATTTGAGGCTCAAAACACTCCTGTTTTCAGGAAGTGCAGAATCGACCTAGTTGAATTTCCTTCGTGGAGCCTTCCTGGCCTTACCCACGCAACTTATTTTCACCACATGTGGTGATGACGTTGTGCGGTCACCTCCTTCCTGGCTTTGACCAAGGTAGGTATGACCTCTTATGGAATGCCTTTTTCCCTTCAGAATCCGGTATTCAACCGCCATGCCGTCAAACGCAGCCGCGGTAATTCTTGGAAAAGACATGGTACTTGCTGAAGCAAGTCCCTTCTTAGCTCCCCAGGCCCTTAGTCCTCTGTGAGCATCTCTTGAAGCTCCGGGTACCAAGTCCCTCTTGGCCCATCCGGAGCCACTAGTATAGTTCATACTCCTCTATGTCTTATAATTCTCAATACCTTGGTTATGAGAAACAGAGGAGGGAACCCATACACTGACTGGTACACCCACGGTGTTACCAGAACATCCACAGCTATCGCCTGAAGGTCTCATGACCTGGCGGAATACCTGTCCCGTTTTTCGGGCGGGACGCTATCATGTCCACCTTTGGTCTTTGCCAACGATCCACAATCATGCTGAAAAACTTCCCTATGAAGTTTCCACTCTCCCGGGTGGAGGTCATGCCTGCTGAGGAAGTCTGCTTCCCAGTCGTCCACTCCCGGAAAGAACACTGCTGACAGTGCTATCACATGATTTTCCGCCTAGCGAAAAATCCTTGCAGTTTTGTCACTGCCCTCCCGCTTCTTGTGCCGCCCTTTCTGTTTACGTGGGCGACTGCCGTGATGTTATCCCACTGGATCAATACCGGCTGACCTTGAAGCAGAGGTCTTGCTAAGTTTAGAGCTTTATAAATTTGCTCTAAGCTTATTTATGCAGAGAGAATTCTCCAGACTTAATCACACTTCCCTGGAAATTTTTTCCCTGTGTGACTGTTCTCCAGCCTCTCAGGCTGGCCTCCGTGGTCACCGGCATCCAATCCTGAATGCCAAATCTGCGGCCCTCTAGAAGATGAGCACTCTGTAATCACCACAGGAGAGACACCCTTGTCCTTGGATATAGGGTTATCCGCTGATGCATCTGAGGATGCGATCCGGACCATTTGTCCAGCAGATCCCACCGAAGAGTTCTTGCGGGAAATCTGCCGAATGGAATTGCTTCGTAATAAGCCACCATTTTTACCAGGACTCTTGTGCAATGATGCACTGACACTTTTCCTGGTTTTAGGAGGATCCCGATTAGCTCGGATAACTCCCTGGCTTTCTCCACTGGGAGAAACACGTTTTTCTGGACTGTGTCCAGAATCATCCCTATGAACAGTAGACGTGTCATCGGAAAAAGCTGCGATTTTGGAATATTTAGAATCCACTCGTGCTGACGTAGAACTACTTAAGATAGTGCTACTCCGACCTCCAACTGTTCTCTGGACCTTGCCCTTATCAGGAAAGCGTCCATGTTTCCTTTTAAGAAAAATCATCATTCCGGCCATTACCTTGGTAAAGACCCGGGGCGCCGTGGACAACCCAAACGGCAGCGTCTGAACTGATAGTGACAGTTCTGTACCAGGAACCTGAAGTACCCTTGGAGAGAAGGGCAAATTTGGACCTGTAGGTAAGCGTCCCTGATATCCAGTGACACCATATCGTCCCCTTCTTCCTGGTTCGCTATCACTGCTCTGAGTGACTCCATCTTGATTTGAACGCTTGTATGTAAGTGTTCAAATATTTCAGATCTCACCGAGCCGGTTGGCTTCAGTACCACAATATAGTGTGGAATACTACCCCCTTCCATGTTGTAAGAGGGGTACTTTGATTATCACCTGCTGGGAATACAGCCTGTGAATTGTGTGAGGGGGAGATGTCTCGAATTTCCAATGTACACCTGGGATACTACATGTAGGATCCCGGAGTTCCCTTGCGAGTGAGCCCCCTGCGTACTGAAACTCTTGAGATGACCCCCTACCGCACCTGAGTCCGCTTGTACGGCCCCAGCGTTATGCTGCGGACTTGGCAGAAGCTGTGAGGGGCTTCTATTCCTGGGAATGGGCTGCTTGCTGCAGTCTTCTTCCCTTTCCTCTACCCCTGGGCAGATATGACTGGCCTTTGCCCGCCTGCCCCTATGGGGACGAAAGGACTGAGACTGAAAAGACTGTGTCCTTTTTTGCCGATATGTGATTCGGGGTAACAAAAAGTGGATTTTTCAGCTGTTGCCATGGCCACCAGGTCCGATGGACCGCCCCTTTATACGGCAATACTTCCACATGCCGTCTGGAATCTGCCTCACCTGACCACTGTCGTGTCTTCGTCTGGCAGATATGTAAATCACATTTACTCTTGATGCCAGAATGCAAATATCCCTCTGCGCATCACGCATATATAGAAATGCATCCTTAAAATGCTCTATAGTCAATAAAATCTTGTCCCTGTCAAGGGTATCAAAATTTTCAGTCAGGAAATCCGACCAAGCCCCCTCAGCGCTGCACATCCAGGCTGAGGCGATTGCTGGTCGTAGTATAACACCAGTATGTGTGTATATACTGTCATGATATTTTTCAGCTTCCTATCAGCTGGCTTCTTGAGGGCGGCCGTATCTAGAGACGGTAACGCCATGTTTTTATAAGCGTGTGAGCGCCTTATCCACCCTAAGGTGTGTTTCCCAACTCGCCCTTACTTCTGGCGGGAAAGGGTATACCGCCCATAACTTTCTATCGGAGGAACCCCACGTATCATCACACACTTCATTTAATTTATCTGATTCAGGCAAAACTACAAGTAGTTTATTCACACCCTACAAAATACCCTTATTTGTGGTACTTGTAGTATCAGAAATATGTAACAGCTCCTTCATTGCCCTTAACATGTAACTCGTGGCCCTAAAGGAAAATTACGTATGTTTCTTCACCGTCGACACTGGGGTCAGTGTCCATGTCTGTGTCTGTCGACCGACTGAGGTAAATGGGCGTTTTTACAAGCCCCTGACGGTGTCTGAGACGCCTGGACCGGTACTAATTTGTCCGCCGGCCATCTCATGTCGTCAACCGTCTTGCAGCGTGTTGACATTATCACGTAATTCCATAAGTAGACCATCCATTCCGGTGTCGACTCCCTAGAGAGTGACATCAACATTACAGGCAATTTGCTCCGCCTCCTCACCAACATTTTCCTCATACATGTCGACACACACGTACCGACATACAGCACACACACAGGGAATGCTCTGATAGAGGACAGGACCCACTAGCCCTTTGGGGAGACAGAGGAAGAGTTTGCCAGCACACACCAAAAGCGCTATAATGTATATAACAACCCTAGAAGGTGTTGTTTCTATATATGCGCTCTTAATATATCATTATATCGCCAATTTATGCCCCCCCTCTCTTTTAACCCTGTTTCTGTAGTGCAGTGCAGGGGAGAGTGGGAGCCTTCCTCACCAGCGGAGCTGATCAGGAAAATGGCGCTGAGTGCTGAGGAGAATAAGCTCCGCCCCCTTTTCGGCGGGCTTTTCCTCCCGGTTTTTTAATAACTGGCCTGGGTTAAAATACATACATATAGCCTTAATGGCTATATGTGATGTATTTATTTGCCAAATAGGTATTTATATTGCTGCCCATGGCGCCCCCAGCAGCGCCCTGCACCCTCCGTGACCGTGTCAGTGAGCCGTGTGACAACAATGGCGCACAGCTGCAGTGCTGTGCGCTACCTCTCTGAAGACTGTGAAGTCTTCTGCCGCCTGTTTCCGGACCTCCGTTCCGCCGTCTTTCTTCAGCGTCTGTAAGGGGGATCGGCGGCGCGGCTCCGGGACGAACCCCAGGCTGACCTGTGTTCCGACTCCCTCTGGAGCTCAGTGTCCAGTAGCCTAAGACTTCAATCCTCCTGCACGCAGGTGAGTTGCCAGTCTCTCCCCTAAGTCCCTCGTTGCAGTGATCCTGTCGCCAGCAGGAATCACTGATTAGAAACCTAAAAAAAAACTTTACTAAATAGCTCCTTAAGAGAGCCATCCAGTTTGCACCCTTCTCGGACGGGCACAAAAACCTAACTGAGGCTTGGAGGAGGGTCATAGGGGGAGGAGCCAGTACACACCATGTGACCTAAAAAGCTTTTTAGATGTGCCCTGTCTCCTGCGGAGCCCGCTATTCCCCATGGTCCTGACGGAGTCCCCAGCATCCACTAGGACGTTAGAGAAAATATATATATTTTTTAAATTTTCATTAATCTTTTTTTTATATCAAACATTGGAACATAGGTCGGGAACATTGGTAACGTTGCGAGCAACGCAACATTACTTTTAACACCCCAAACAGCTGCCAGGTAACCAGGGGTGAGCTGGGGGTGGCTTGGAGGGGTTGCTTTACACTTTCCCAGTGGCTGCTAATGGCTGTAGCCGCTGGGTGTGGGGGTCCTGCCGTGCTGACTGATCAGCAATGAGCGGCAGCACGACAACACTGAGGGGAGGGTGCAGAGAGGCATAGGGACCTTCCGGTCCCCCTGAGAGCAGCAGTGGAGGTAAGTTTCCTTCCCTACCACTGCTAACACTGTTTATCTGACTGGTCGCATCCTGTGCGACCAGGTCAGATAAGACACTTGCTGGTGTGGTCGCATCTGATGCGACCATGCCAGGAAAGTAGTTAATGAGGTTGAAAAAAGACAAGTTATCCATTGAGTTCAACCTGTATTATATTTCCTACACCAGTGGTTCTCAAACTCGGTCCTCAGGACCCCACACAGTGCATGTTTTGCAGGTAACCCAGCAGGTGCACAGGTGTATTAATTACTCACTGACACATTTAAAAAGGTCCACAGGTGGAGCTAATTATGTCACTTGTGATTCTGTGAGGAGACCTGCAAAACATGCACTGTGTGGGGTCCTGAGGACCGAGTTTGAGAACCTGTGTCCTACACCATTCTGTATGTAATTATAGTTTAACTATAATGACCCAGATGAAGTTATGTTTATAATCTAAATGACAGCTATAATCCATGCTGTTACTAAAATACAATAATTTTAAATGCTATATCCTTGGAGTTGGATATCTTTTTCAATTAGAAATTTATCTAACCCACGGCAGAGAATTCCAAATCCTTACAGCTCTTACTGTGATGAACCCTCTCTTCGATGGGTATGAAATTTTCTCTCCTCTAACCTCAGAGGGTGTCTGCGTGCCCTGTGTAGAGATCTCTCAATAAACAAATCGCCTGATGGCTCCATGTATTGTCCCTTTATATATTTGTAAATATTAATCATATCTCCTCTGAGACGCCTCTTTTCTAGTGTAAACATACCTAACCTAGTAAGTCTTTCCTCATAATCCAGTGCCTCTAGCTCCTTTATCTATTTTGTAGCTCGCCTCTGAACCCTTTCAAGTTCCAAGACATCTTTTTTATAGTGTGGTGCCCAGAACTGTACACAATATTCAAGATGCGGCTGTATCAATGACTTATACAGAGGTAGGATTACACTCTCATCCCTTGTCTCAATTCCCCTTTTTATATACTGTATGCTAATACTTTATTTACCTTTGTTGCTGCACTTTGACATCGGGTACTGCTGCTAAGTCTATTATCAATAAACACCCCCAAATCTTTTTTCTATTACCGTTTCCCCTACATTTTCCCCATTTAATTTGTAAGTTGCATGTTTATTTTTAGTCCCAAAGTGCATAACTTAAAATGTTTCTATATTAAACCTTATTCTCCATTTAGCTGCCCAAACTTCCAGTTTAAATAAGTCGTTCTAAAGAGACTCAACATCTACGTCTAATTACCCTACACAGTTTAGTATAATCCGCAAAAAATTACACTGTGCTTTCCAGACCTTCTCGTAGGTCATTAATAAATATGTTAAACAGGAGTGGACCGAGTACGGACCCTTGCGGTATTTCACTAAATACTGTGGCCCAGTTGGAAAACATCCTATTAACCACCACTCGCTGTTCCCTGTTATCCTGCCTATTACTTACCCGACTACAAATTGTGTTTCCTAGACCAAGCTCTCTTACTTTGAAAATCAACCTCATGTGAGGTACTGTGTTGAAGGCTTTAGCAAAATCTAAATAGACCACATCCACTGCGTTTCGCTGGTCGAGATTATCGCTTACTTTCTTATAGAAGCTAATTAAGTTTGTTTGACATGACCTATCCCTCACAAAACCATGCTGGTTCCTATTAATAACCTTGGAGTTCTCCAAGTACTCCTGTATGCAATCCCTTAATATACTTTCCAATATTTTCCCCACTATAGATGTCAAACTTACCATTCTGTAGTTACTAGTATGAGTTTTAATTCCCTTTTTAAATATTGGCAATACCTCTGCTATACGCCAGTCCTTTGGTACCATGCCTGATGTAATTAAATCAGAGAAAATCAAATATAAAGGTCTCGTTAGTTCTGAGTTTAGATCCCTAAGAACCCTTGGGTGAAGTCTATCTGGACCAGGAGATTTATTAATCTTAATTATGCTTAGTCGCTCACAGACTACTTCCTCACTCAAACAAGTATTAAGCAACGGGACATTATCATTACTATTGTTATGCACTATTCCCACCATCTAGTCCTCTCTAGTAAACACTGCCGAAAGTTAAATGGAATTGTGGAAATAAATAAAAGATAGTAAAAAGATAATACAAAATATTCTTCAAGAGCATACAAAGCAAGAAAAAGAAAACTGATAAGACTGTGTCGCTACATGGTAAAGTACAGTAGGAAACAGAACTATAAACTAAAGAAAAAACTGATCTTTTGAAAAAACTTTTTGACTATAATCACAAAGAAAAGATCAGATAAAAATTGGTGCAACAATAGCCTAAGCACAGCAATAACAGTTGCTTGTCTCCAACACATAAAGAGGATCAGTTACGCAGAAATAAGATTAAGGGCATATGTACTAAGCAGTGTGTGCATATTTATCACAATCTGCATCCCAGATGCTGATAGATCGTGACAAATTCGACCAAAATCGCATTGCGATAATTGAATACATCAACTATTGCATGCAGGGACAGAGCTTGTGAGAAAGTTCTTCCCTGCGAATTTGCCTACCGCAGTTCTCAGGGTTTTGTTTTGTGAAATATACCTTGAGACTGTACTACGCATGTGCAACGAGGATTCCCTCTTCATACACTTACTGCAGCCAGGAACGGTGATACGGGGGCAGCCGGTCACGTTATCCTGTTTTCCACTGTGACCCCCAATGATGTAATGTGAGATGCTGGCTTCACATCAATCAGATGACAGGCTGCCCTCCCAGATCACCGGTCTCTGGGTGCAAGTATTATTTATTATTATATACACTTTTTGTTTATATACAGTGATCAGCCAGTACGTCCATCAGATACACATAGCGGATGACAGGTGCCAAATCTGAGCACTCTCTCATAACTAAGCCAGTACCTCATCTGGCAAGAAACAGGCATGGTACCAATCTTTAAAAATGGAACAATATTGTAAACAGTAAATTATATATTATATGCGATCTTGACTTCGGTTGTGAGTAATTAATTTAAAGGAATTCTGAGGGATAAGATTCTAAAACACATTGCAGAAAATGATTTGATAACACAGTATGACATAGTGTCAGCATGGATTCATGAAAGACCAACCACTGCTAACAAACATGATTACTGTAGTTCTTATGAGGAAGAAGCTTCAAAGTGGACCTCGGTAGTGAAACCAATACAATAACTTTGAATTTTGTCAATTTTTGTGCTTGATACTACTCCTGATCCATGTGCCGGCACCTGATCTCACACACTTTGCAGGTTGGTTTTCGCCTGAGTTTGCACAAAAGTGCTCGAAGCTCTATGGGGTAGCGAGCACTTGTGCAAATTTGGACCCCCGTAAAATTTGCCCGGTGCCGCGATGATTTGCACCCGCAATATTAATCGCAGCTTATTAAGCCTTTTGACTCAAAAAATATACAATTTACAGAACTGTAAAGAAACAATAACAGAAAAAAAGGTAACATTTTAAAATGTGTGACAATAAGCGAGATGACATACAGTATAATAAACAGAAAACACATTACCTGTTCCTTGACCAAATAATCAGCCAGTGTGTTTAATAGCTTGTAGTAAACTTCAAACCAGGGAAGATAACTGTAGGGATAAGACAGCAGTAGTAAAAATGTACCAAGTACATAGGACATAAATATACTACATCTGCATCCTAACTAACACACATTGATACTCTCACATACAAACAGCGTAAGTATGGAGGACACATGCTCATTTATCTGCCAGGAAAAAGCCTGTGCTGCTCACTGCAGTGCAGAGCCATTTATCATATTATTGCATGAATATTGCTTTTACACTGTCTTATGAAAAATAGCCTGTCCCTTGTGTGGGCATCTTCCTCCTCGGGGCAGCAGATTTATGTCCCTGCTAAGGAGGGATACTGAGCTTCGCTGCACTATGCGGAAGAGGTCATGCATTTCAATGTCATGTCAGCCTGGCCCCCATACCGCAGAACTGCACTGCAGTGTCTGGGGCTCATTACAAAGTGTAGAGAATGGGTGATGAGTCCTACATTATACATGAGCAGACACTGCATGCAGGGAATAACTTTACTCTAGTACAAAGTAAGATGTGACATTGCCGACTATAGAAATATTGCAGAAGTGTATTTATTTATATATTTTTATATTATTATACTGCGGTCTGTGTGGTTTTTTTAAAGGGGGGTATTCTGTATGCAGATTGACAGACCAGTGTCCATAAATTGATACTGATTGGACAGTAGTACATATATACATATAAGGGTACCATTTTTATACTATAGACTATGAAGATCAATTTAGGTATACAGATGTGTCCTCTTACATCGTTGCTCCATGCGCTACAAGTTGCGTTACACATAATGCGTGAGTGTCATGTGACTCGGTAGCGCAGAGCGTCTTTTATGCGTTTTTTCCCCTTTGAAAATATGCCTTAGTCGTAAAGTAATGCAACAGGACGCATAAGCAGCTTCTGATACGCAGCATGCCCATATTCTGTGTGCGACTGCGACTGTATTTGCAATTGCATACAAAATGCTATGCTACAGTGTTTTTCCTGGAAAACACTAATGTGGCATTTCGGATGCAGATACAGCCGCAATCACACACAGAGTATAGGCATGCTGCATATCATTTTAATCAGAATGATCTGCAATAATAAGAATTTACTTACCGATAATTCTATTTCTCGTAGTCCGTAGTGGATGCTGGGGACTCCGTAAGGACCATGGGGAATAGCGGCTCCGCAGGAGACTGGGCACATCTAAAGAAAGCTTTAGGACTATCTGGTGTGCACTGGCTCCTCCCCCTATGACCCTCCTCCAAGCCTCAGTTAGGATACTGTGCCCGGACGAGCGTACACAATAAGGAAGGATCTTGAATCCCAGGTAAGACTCATACCAGCCACACCAATCACACCGTACAACTTGTGATCTGAACCCAGTTAACAGCATGATAACAGAGGAGCCTCTAGAAAAGATGGCTCACTACAGCAATAACCCGATTTTTTGGTAACAATAACTATGTACCAGTATTGCAGACAATCCGCACTTGGGATGGGCGCCCAGCATCCACTACGGACTACGAGAAATAGAATTATCGGTAAGTAAATTCTTATTTTCTCTAACGTCCTAAGTGGATGCTGGGGACTCCGTAAGGACCATGGGGATTATACCAAAGCTCCCAAACGGGCGGGAGAGTGCGGATGACTCTGCAGCACCAAATGAGAGAACTCCAGGTCCTCCTCAGCCAGGGTATCAATTTTGTAGAATTTTACAAACGTATTTGCTCCTGACCAAGTAGCTGCTCGGCAAAGTTGTAAAGCCGAGACCCCTCGGGCAGCCGCCCAAGATGAGCCCACCTTCCTTGTGGAGTGGGCATTTACAGATTTTTGGCTGTGGCAGGCCTGCCACCGAATGTGCAAGCTGAATTGTACTACAAATCCAACGAGCAATAGTCTGCTTAGAAGCAGGAGCACCCAGCTTGTTGGGTGCATACAGGATAAACAGCGAGTCAGTTTTCCTGACTCCAGCCGTCCTGGAAACATATATTTTCAGGGCCCTGACAACGTCTAGCAACTTGGAGTCCTCCAAGTCCCTAGTAGCCGCAGGCACCACAATAGGTTGGTTCAGGTGTAACGCTGAAACCACCTTAGGGAGAAACTGAGGACGAGTCCTCAATTTCGCCCTGTCCGAATGGAAAATCAGATAAGGGCTTTTACAGGATAAAGCCGCCAATTCTGACACGCGCCTGGCCCAGGCCAGGGCCAACAGCATGACCACTTTCCATGTGAGATATTTTAACTCCACAGATTTAAGTGGTTCAAACCAATGTGACTTTTGGAACCCAAAAACTACATTGAGATCCCAAAGTGCCACTGAAGGCACAAAAGGAGGCTGTATATGCAGTACCCCTTTTACAAACGTCTGAACTTCAGGGACTGAAGCTAGTTCTTTTTGGAAGAAAATTGACAGGGCCGAAATTTGGACCTTAATGGACCCCAATTTCAGGCCCATAGACACTCCTGTTTGCAGGAAATGTAGGAATCGACCCAGTTGAATTTCCTCCGTCGGGCCTTACTGGCCTCGCACCACGCAACATATTTTCGCCAAATGCGGTGATAATGTTTTGCGGTTACATCCTTCCTGGCTTTGATCAGGATAGGGATGACTTCATCCGGAATGCCTTTTTTTCCTTCAGGATCCGGCGTTCAAACGCCATGCTGTCAAACGCAGCCGCGGTAAGTCTTGGAACAGACAGGGTCCTTGCTGGAGCAGGTCCCTTCTTAGAGGTAGAGGCCACGGATCCTCCGTGAGCATCTCTTGAAGTTCCGGTTACCAAGTCCTTCTTGGCCAATCCGGAGCCACGAATATAGTGCTTACTCCTCTCCATCTTATCAATCTCAGTACCTTGGGTATGAGAGGCAGAGGAGGGAACACATACACTGACTGGTACACCCACGGTGTTACCAGAGCGTCTACAGCTATTGCCTGAGGGTCCCTTGACCTGGCGCAATACCTGTCGAGTTTTTCCCAACGGTTTATAATCATGTGGAAGACTTCTGGGTGAAGTCCCCACTCTCCCGGGTGGAGGTCGTGCTGAGGAAGTCTGCTTCCCAGTTGTCCACTCCCGGAATGAATACTGCTGACAGTGCTATCACATGATTTTCCGCCCAGCGAAGAATCCTTGCAGCTTCTGCCATTGCCCTCCTGCTTCTTGTGCCACCCTGTCTGTTTACGTGGGTGACTGCCGTGATGTTGTCCGACTGGATCAACACCGGCTGACCTTGAAGCAGAGGTCTTGCTAAGCTTAGAGCATTGTAAATGGCCCTTAGCTTCAGGATATTTATGTGAAGTGATGTCTCCAGACTTGACCATAAGCCCTGGATATTCCTTCCCTGTGTGACTGCTCCCCAGCCTCGCAGGCTGGCATCCGTGGTCACCAGGACCCAGTCCTGAATGCCGAATCTGCGGCCCTCTAGAACATGAGCACTCTGCAACCACCACAGGAGGGACACCCTTGTCCTTGGTGACAGGGTTATCCGCTGATGCATCTGAAGATGCGACCCGGACCATTTGTCCAGCAGGTCCCACTGGAAAGTTCTTGCGTGGAATCTGCCGAATGGGATTGCTTCGTAGGAAACCACCATTTTACCCAGAACCCTTGTGCATTGATGCACTGAGACTTGGCTCGGTTTTAGGAGGTTCCTGACTAGCTCGGATAACTCCCTGGCTTTTTCCTCCGGGAGAAAAACCTTTTTCTGGACTGTGTCCAGGATCATCCCTAGGAACAGAAGACAAGTCGTCGGAACCAGCTGCGATTTTGGAATATTGAGAATCCAATCGTGCTGCCGCAACACTACCTGAGATAGTGCTACACCGACCTCCAACTGTTCCCTGGATCTTACCCTTATCAGGGAATCGTCCAAGTAAAGGATAACTAAAATTCCCTTCCTTCGAAGGAATATCATCATTTCGGCCATTACCTTGGTAAAGACCCGGGGTGCCGTGGACCATCCATACGGCAGCGTCTGAACTGATAAGTGACAGTTCTGTACCATAAACCTGAGGTACCCTTGATGAGAAGGGTAAATTTTGACATGAAGGTAAGCATCCTTGATGTCCCGAGACATCATGTAGTCCCCTGCTTCCAGGTTCGCAATCACTGCTCTGAGTGACTCAATCTTGAATTTGAACCTCTGTATGTAAGTGTTCAAAGATTTTAGATTTAGAATCGGTCTCACCGAGCCGTCCGGCTTCGGTACCACAACAGTGTGGAATAATACCCCGTTCCCTGTTGCAGGAGGGGTACCTTGTTATCACCTGCTGGGAATACAGCTTGTGAATGGCTTCCAAAACAGTCTCCCTGTCAGAAGGAGACATCGGTAAAGCCGACTTTAGGAAACGGCGAGGGGGAGACGTCTCGAATTCTAATTTTTACCCCTGAGATATCACCTGAAGGATCCAGGGGTCTACTTGCGAGTGAGCCCACTGCGCGCTGAAATTCATTGAGACGGGCCCCCCACCGTGCCTGATTCTGCTTGTAAAGCCCCAGCGTCATACTGAGGGCTTGGCAGAGGCGGGAGAGGGTTTCTGTTCCTGGGAACTGGCTGATTTCTGCAGCCTTTTTCCTCTCCCTCTGTCACGGGGCAGAAATGAGGAACCTTTTGCCCGCTTGTCCACGAAAAGACTGCGCCTGATAATACGGCGTCTTCTCATGTTGAGAGGCGACCTGGGGTACAAACGTGGATTTCCCAGCTGTTGCCGTGGCCACCAGGTCTGAAAGACCGACCCCAAATAACTCCTCCCTTTAATAAGGCAATACTTCCAAATGCCGTTTGGAATACGCATCACCTGACCACTGACGTGTCCATAACCCTCTACTGGTAGAAATGGACAACGCACTTAGACTTGATGCCAGTCGGCAAATATTCCGCTGTGCATCACGCATATATAGAAATGCATCTTTTAAATGCTCTATAGGCAAAAATATACTGTCCCTATCTAGGGTATCAATATTTTCAGTCAGGGAATCCGACCACGCCAACCCAGCACTGCACATCCAGGCTGAGGCGATTGCTGGTCGCAGAATAACACCAGTATGTGTGTAAATACATTTTAGGATACCCTCCTGCTTTCTATCAGCAGGATCCTTAAGGGCGGCCATCTCAGGAGAGGGTAGAGCCCTTACAAGCGTGTGAGCGCTTTATCCACCCTAGGGGGTGTTTCCCAACGCACCCTAACCTCTGGCGGGAAAGGATATAATGCCAATAACATTTTAGAAATTATCAGTTGTTATCGGGGGAAAACCACGCATCATCACACACCTCATTTAATTTCTCAGATTCAGGAAAACTACAGGTAGTTTTTCCTCACCGAACATAATACCCCTTTTTGGTGGTACTCGTATTATCAGAAATGTGTAAAACATTTTTCATTGCCTCAATCATGTAACGTGTGGCCCTACTGGAAGTCACATTTGTCTCTTCACCGTCGACACTGGAGTCAGTATCCGTGTCGGCGTCTATATCTGCCATCTGAGGTAACGGGCGCTTTAGAGCCCCTGACGGCCTATGAGACGTCTGGACAGGCACAAGCTGAGTAGCCGGCTGTCTCATGTCAACCACTGTCTTTTATACAGAGCTGACACTGTCATGTAATTCCTTCCAACAGTTCATCCACTCAGGTGTCGACCCCCTAGGGGGTGACATCACTATTACAGGCAATCTGCTCCGTCTCCACATCATTTTTCTCCTCATACATGTCGACACAAACGTACCGACATACAGCACACACACAGGGAATGCTCTGATAGAGGACAGGACCCCACTAGCCCTTTGGGGAGACAGAGGGAGAGTTTGCCAGCACACACCAGAGTGCTATATATATACAGGGATAACCTTATATAAGTGTTTTTCCCCTTATAGCTGCTGTATCTTTTAATACTGCGCGTAATTAGTGCCCCCCCTCTCTTTTTTAACCCTTTCTGTAGTGTAGTGACTGCAGGGGAGAGACAGGGAGCTTCCCTCCAACGGAGCTGTGAGGGAAAATGGCGCCAGTGTGCTGAGGAGATAGGCTCCGCCCCCTTATCGGCGGCCTTATCTCCCGTTTTTCTATGTATTCTGGCAGGGGTTAAATGCATCCATATAGCCCAGGAGCTATATGTGATGCATTTTTTGCCATCCAAGGTGTTTTTTATTGCGTCTCAGGGCGCCCCCCCCAGCGCCCTGCACCCTCAGTGACCGGAGTGTGAAGTGTGCTGAGAGCAATGGCGCACAGCTGCAGTGCTGTGCGCTACCTTGTTGAAGACAGGACGTCTTCTGCCGCCGATTTTCCGGACCTCTTCTGCCTTCTGGCTCTGTAAGGGGGCCGGCGGCGCGGCTCTGGGACCCATCTAGGCTGGGCCTGTGATCGTCCCTCTGGAGCTAATGTCCAGTAGCCTAAGAAGCCCAATCCACTCTGCACGCAGGTGAGTTCGCTTCTTCTCCCCTTAGTCCCTCGATGCAGTGAGCCTGTTGCCAGCAGGTCTCACTGAAAATAAAAAACCTAAACTAAAACTTTCACTAAGAAGCTCAGGAGAGCCCCTAGTGTGCACCCTTCTCGTTCGGGCACAAAGATCTAACTGAGGCTTGGAGGAGGGTCATAGGGGGAGGAGCCAGTGCACACCAGATAGTCCTAAAGCTTTCTTTAGATGTGCCCAGTCTCCTGCGGAGCCGCTATTCCCCATGGTCCTTACAAAGCCCCCAGCATCCACTTAGGACGTTAGAGAAAAGGTTTTACAGTCATGACATCAATAGGCCCTGAAGAAATTGCTATAAGTCTAGCACGGGACAGGTACTGGGCCTTAAGAGACCTCTCTATACAGATTTTTCCATTTTACATACAAATATGTTCAGTGGTGCTAGAAGAAATATTTTCTTAAGTGTTACTGAGAATGCTGAAAAATAGGCGTGTTCACGTGTCATGAGATAGCATGACCACATGACAATAGGGGGAGTGGCTACATTATACTAGGGGTGTGGTCACACAGCACAGTCCCTTTTCTTTGCTCTGGAGGCAAAGCTAGAAATATATAGTACTGCCTCCAGTATAATAGAAATTTTTAGTAATAACCTCAGTATAATAGAAATATATTGTAATGCCCCCAGTATAATAGAAATATATTTTAATGCCCCCAATGTAATAAAAATGCATAGAAAGGCCCCTATTATAACAAGAATATATACTGTAGTAGTACCCCCGGTATAATAGAAATATATAGTAGTGTCCCTCATTACAATATAAATATATAGTAATGTCCATAATAATAGAAATATATAGTAGTGTCCACATTACAATATATACGTTATGGTAAGACCTTACCGTTGATAACGGTATTTCTCCTAAGTCCACAGGATACACAGGATAACAATGGGATATGATGAAGCAACAGCGGATTTGCACCAATCGGTTAAAGCTTTTCCGGCCTCCCAGCATGCAATGGGCCTGTCCATATATCCCCGCCTCCTTGCTCAGGCAAATCAGTTGTATTCCAAAGCTCAAGGCAGGAGCATCATAGATAGCCCTAATCAGGCGATAGGAACACACATGCACACCCTTCCGTATAAGAAGGAAGAGATTAGTGAGTAAAAGGATCCTCAAATCAGGTGCCTCAGGGAGGGATCCCTGTGGATCCTGTGGACTTAGGAGAAATACCGGTATCAACGGTAAGTTCCTACCATAACGTATATTTCTCCGGCAGGGTCCACAGGTAATCCACAGGATAACAATGGGATTTCCCAAAGCAATTTTGAGGTGGGGACGCTCCTGATTGGGCAGGAGAATCCTTCGTCCGAATTTAGCATCATGAGAGGCAAAGGTAACCAAGGCATAATGTCTAATAAATGTGTTAATGGAAGACCATTTGGCTGCCTTACATATCTGTTCTGCTGAAGCACCACATTGTGCTGCCCATGATGGACCTACCTTACGAGTAGAGTTAGCAGAGACATTAGCCGGAA